>NC_142000.1:20074832-20264832 GCF_049901715.1 Pseudonaja textilis
GGGAGGGAATGGGGATTTTGCAGTATATCCTTCCCCTGCCAGGCCCACCAAGCTACACCCACAAAAACAATAATATATATTATTTTTGAATCCCACCACTGTGTGGGTGGGTGGGTGGGGCTTGTTTATGTGTATGTGTGTCATCCTCGAGTTATGACCATAATGGAGTCTGGAAAGTTGTGTGATGTCCAACCACCAAGCAAATTCAGGTGAAACTCAGAATAAAATTCCGGCTGCCCTAAGGATGTAGTAAAAACAAGGAACTTCTAAAAAAAAAAATGGTATAACTGGATCGAATTAAGACAGATAGAATATGAAGAAATTAAAGACAAGCAACTTATAGATTAAATGTATATATTCACACAAAATTGCATATATTTGTAAATATGCACGAAAGATAGAAATGGATGAGATTGATGTCACAAAACTGTTAATGTCATGATATTTATTTTATTTTTTTAAATATACAAAAGACTAATAAAGTTTATTACAGAAAAAAAAATAAGGAACATCTGTTTAAGGAAGAACATTTCCCTAGCAAAACCCCACAGTTAGCGAAAAGTTGCCTGTCAAAACAACAGTTGAAAGGACTTGGCGTGGGAAGCTACATCCTTTGAGCATTTCTTCCCGGCATTCATTAAACATCTTAGGTGTTATCCAAGCTGGGCGAAATGACTATTTTTAATACCGTTAATCCAAATTACCTTCCAGGACTCAACCTTCGTTGTTGACCTTCCTAAGACGCTACCCCCAGTTTTCTCCATTGTAAACAACCACTTTTGCACCAGGCCTGCCAGATCCCTGTAATTAAGAAAGCCCAAATTAAAAAGTGATAAAGATTAAACAGTTTTTGTCCCCAACACCATAATCCATCTACATTAATGACAAACCAGCTCAGCGGAGTGGCCTAGTAATCAATTCTGTATCTACAACGGGGGTTACAAGCTGTGTATTTTTAGACTTCATCCTACTCTTAGGGCGACGTTGAACCTCCTTCGCTGTTGTCTGATCTCCTCGGGCATCTTCTCCAGATGTGAAACTCAATAAACCTGACACACATTTGTTCTTGATAATTAGCTCCACTCTGTGGATGCCGGAACTAATTTTCTTCCGGCTTTGTTTCTCATCAAAGGGCACCATTCCAGGATGGCTAGGGTTTGATTTGTAGCCTTGTGTGTTACGTGCCATATGGGAAGAGACACTTGACGTCCAGGCAAATCGGAAAACGGCTGTGTAAATCGGATTGCCTTTGTAGACATGTAGAAAGAGGTTTGTAGGTGACATTTGTCCTCTGTGATGTTCACCTGATCATTTTCATCAGGTGAAAATTGTATGTATGTATGTATGTATGTATGTATGTATGTATGTATGTATGTATCTTCTAGCTCAACCGCCTCCTCAAGGAGGAAACCTTGAACCTTATACTATATCAGACAAATGGTTGTCCAGTCTCTTCTTTAAAATATTCCTCTATGGTAGAATTTTCATCTGATGAGCCATGCAGGTCTAGGTTGGTTGAGGAATTCTGGGAGTTGAAATCCACAAGTCCTAAAGTTGTCAAGTTTGAAATCTACCTGCTTAATCATCATCCCCTTTCAACAACTTTTAATGACTTCATAATCCCTTGCAGGCTGGAGTCTGGACAACTGGAGCAAGCTGCGTGTTTACTGGCCGGATACCCTTCCTGTTTCCAATGAGGAGTTTTTTTTCTTTTCAGCAGATATATTCTCATTGTGCCCAGGGAGAGAAATATGTGCCTCTACCTAGGATTGAACTCACAGCCTCCTGATAGTGTGGCGAGAGTTCCACTTCTAGGCCACCACCCCACTTGGTCTACCTGCCTAATAAACTCATCAAATTAACTCACAGAAGAGGTGACACTTGAACTCAACTCCCTGGCAAAGGCAAGCTCAACTCCAAATCTGGAAAGAAAGAAAAAAAAGGCGCAGACTATGTCAATAATGGAGAATTGGAAATGGTGGAGAGAAAAATTAGAACTCTTAAATAGAAGCCGCAGGGGAAGAAAACAGCCAATTTGTTGGAAATCAAAGCAAGCCAAAGCTTTCTACTTTGTTTGTAGAAGGGCCCCAAATCCAGATGCAGCCAGACATTAGTGGAAGAAGAATCTTTATTTAAGGCTAGAAAACTACAGGCCTGGTGTTTTTCTGGTTTTCAATTAGGACTCCGCTTCCACTAAAAGCAATTCATTAAGAGAGTTAAGGGAGACAGAAGCCCTCATGAAAAAAGATCTACTTCCTTTGTGGACAGTTTTCAACTTTTTTGTGTCCTTAGCTAAAATAAAAACTCAAATGCAGTCTTGGAGAAAGGTATCAAGACAGGCTCGCAGCCCCTATTTCCAATAAGTTCCTTGACATAACAACTTTCCTTCCCTTTTCTCTGTACTTCTGCAAGGGCAGCCACAGCTACAGAGAGAGAACCTGAGATATGAATCAAAATATAATGGCAACGTCTTTTGCAGTGTCAAAAAAGTCAGAATAGTGTCGGTGGTTCTGATTCTGTCCAACGTTGAACAGGAATTTTTCAATTACCTTTAAACAGATTCGCCTCTGAACTACAACCAGGTGGGTTCATTCAGGTTTAGGGAACAAAACACCATTATCTGAATTCACACAGCCTGCTAAACCGTGATTTAAAACCCACGAAGCATGGTGAGCAACGCTGCCTTCTAAACACGGGTGAGTTGGATCTGGTTTTGTGTTTTGCACGATTCCAGCCTAAGAGCGTAACTATAGATTTGTGGGTGAGCTGTTTTGAAGAATGTGTTGGCTGTAAGAGTATAAGATACTGTGGGAGTCCTTGGTGTGTTCTCTGAGCTTGGTTGTTGTTGTGGTTCGCCAGCAGCAGGTGTGGACGGCTGAGGTCTCGGAGAGTGAGGACTCAGGTGAGGGGCCTGCGTGTGATGCCAGGACCATCAGGGAGTGGAAGGCTGTCTTCGGAGATTGTGGAGGCTGGCAGCAGTGATGAAGAGGTCACTGAGGAGCCTGTGCCCAGTGTGCATGTGCACAGGACTGCTCAAAGGAAAGAGCAGCTGCAGCAGCACAGGTGACTCAAGAGTAAGGCTGCAAGGTAATGGCCCCTCCCTTAAGAGATAAAAGCCAGCTGAGAAACCGGAGTTCTTTGCAGGAAGCAAAGAAGTTTTTGCACCCAAGCCTGGTGGACGTTCGGAAGATCTTGGTTAGTGTTTGGAGACTCTTTGTGTTTGAAATATTTCTTAGTAACTTTATCTAGTGTTCTTGGCAGCCTTGCACAACCTTGGCAAGGCTCATTCTTATCAGAGGCAATTAGTTTGAAATGGCCTTTTAACCAAGAAGGAACAGAATTCGTAAAGAATCATTAAAAGGTTTTGCTGCTACCTCTGTTTCGTGTTTGTTTCCTTGGAACAAGGTTTGGGTCAGAACAGTTGTTTGCTTGGAGATGTTTCATTACCAGACTCTGTAACATTATCAGTGTAAGTGAGTCTGTTGCTGTGTTTGTGAAGGTCTGACCTTCTCCTTAGTAATTCCTTACTTCAGTTCTTTGTAGTTGGAATGTTCCTTGAATCAAGGAGCAAGCCACATCCTCACCAATATACAGGCAGGGCAAGCCACTTGTATATAATCAGAGAGCAAATCCCACTCCCTCCTAGCCCTGATGCTGTTACTTAGTTGGGTCATGAAATGTCTGTAAGGAAACAACTGAGCTCAGAGAGCACCAGAGACCCTGCCGTCCTTTTTCTCCTCCCCTTTCCCCTTTCCCCTCCTCCTCGTTTCTTCTTCTCCTCTTCTCCACAAACTCCACTCTCTTCTAGCCCCAATGATGTTACCTAGTTGGGTCATGAAACTTCTGCAAGAAAACAGCAAGCTCAGAGAGCACCCAGGACCCCCACAGTTCAACCCTGAGCTACAAATATTCTGTTCATGCACAAGATCATTTGTGAACTTGATAGCATTTTGCAATTTTGCATCCTCACCTTGGAGGTATTTCTTCCAGCAGGGGGCGCTCCAACAACAATCCACTTTTAAGCTGTCATCCCTCAGGAACTCTGCATTGCATAAATATTTGAGAAAAACGACATGTTTAATTTCTAACAGAGCTCTGCAGTCCAAATGAGTTTAGAATGTTTTCCTTACGCCCTAGATTAAATCCTCCCTTCAGAAACTAATGAAAACCTAAGATTTGCTTCAACTTGAGCTTGTGAAAATCACTATGGCTTGCAAAACCCAGTTGATGGCAAAAGCAGGTTTGCTTGTTACTGTTTCATCTCAATATTCCCATGAGACCCTCAACACAACATCCAGGAGAGTACCCCTTGTTTCATTCTCACAACAACAAGCCAATGGCTGTGTTCAGAAGCCCATTTACCCCAGAGAGATAAAGACTTTACACTTCAGAAAACATAGTTTTAACTTTTTGCGGTTTAGCATATTAAGGGAAGTCAGACTTTTTGACTAATGCTTTAATGCATTGTTTGAAGCCAGAACATGGGTTAAACTAATAAGCAGGGGAAGTATGTTCTCCGCCTGTAAAAAGTTGGTTAAGCAGGGGAAAAAAAAAGATGATGGATGGAGATTTGCTTTATCATCTCAGTAATCGAAAAGGAATTTGAACCCAGGTCTCCTCAGGTTGACTATATACCCAGAGGTTCCCAAACTTGGCAACTTTAAGACTTGTGGGCTTTAACTCCCAGAATACTCCAGCCAGCTGGCTGGAGAATTCTGGGAGTTGAAATCCACAAGTCTTACAACTTTGGGGATCTCTGCTATACACTCTTCTTATTTACTCATCCTGGCTAAGAGTTGATCCCCAAAAAATGCTTTGGCCATCTGTGAAACCATTCGGTGTTTGCATCCCTGTCAGAATGCTTCTGAAGTAGCTGGAGGCTCAACCCTTGGCTGATATCAAAGAGATGGCCTCAGGGGTTAAAGAGTGGGTCGGGGGGAGGAGTGGGAGCACCCCGTTTTAAGCCTTGGAACCCTCCACCATGGAAACCTCATTGTGGGACTTTGGGTCCATCGTTCCTTGAGCACACCAAACCTCAGAGGTTGCCTGTCTTTGGGATAAAATGCAGAGAGATTCTTATACTAACCCTCTTGAGCTCTGGAAGAAAACGGATGGAATATGAACTGACACAGTAAATCAACCATTCCGTCAAGGAACAATCGGGAAGGCTGGTTCTTCTCCACTTCCTAGAGGGACATGATGTAGCTGGAAGTCTTTATGATGGATCAGTAAACAAGCCATGACACAGTTCATTTTGTGGTGACCTCCTTACTATCCACAGCTTTCTCAAGGCAGTGCCCTGAATGGCATTGCCGGTTGGTTGACGCTTCCCTACAGGGAGGGGTCACAGTGAGAGCACCCCAAGGAGGGGCAAGGCCAAATGGACATCTCCATCGTCTGGGGTGATGAGAACAGCTGAACTCTGTTCTGCAGCTGTGAGGCCAAGCTGCCTTGGCAGTTCATAACCTTGAATGGCAAAGACTTTTGAGATGGGTTTCAGTAGAGAAAAGAGCCAGAAGCTGCTCTGAAGGCCCCCAACGCTTGGACGGATGAAGACTCTGGGGATGAAGAATCACTCAACGTTTTGTTTCTGGTGCCAACTGGAAAATTCTTTTCCTAAATGAAAATCCACACACCCTTGGAAAGAGATCACCCAAGTTCTGCGACTCAACTTTCTGCTCACGGATTGGGTGAAAATCAATGGGGCCAGGATGCTAATGGGAGTATTTTTTTTTTTTCTTATTTGGTTTCTAAAGGACTTGATGGTGGCTTTAATGCAGAACAGTCCTTGGCCCCAGGTCTTCCCAAATGCAAATGCAAAAAAAGTAAAAAGGACTACGCTGTTAGTCTCTTCTGAAAAAAACAAAAAGTATGCGGGCCACACTTCTTACATTCTTCCAGTGTGCAGCTGTTAGTGCACCATACCATGTGGTCCTTGGCTCAACTGTAGGAAACACAACAGGAATGTGTTTTGTGCAGACTCTCTGTCTCCTTAGACTTCACAAAATGTGTTGCAGGACTGGATTTTAAGGTCCCTGCCAAGCCACTGTATATAACAATGCAACTGGGCGGATGAATTTACCAACCATTGCATGAAATCTCAACTCCGTGTAAAATACAACTCCAGCAAGCTTTCATTTGTGCTTCCCAGGAACTAATAATATCTTGCCTATCTATATTGTTGGAGATAATATGTAGTACAGTGATACCTCAGTTCTCAATTGCTTTGAAACTCATCGAATTTGGTACTCAACACATTTTGACATGAAAACTTTGTCCTGATACTCATTGTTTGTTTAGTACTCAATGCACAAGGTAGGACTTAGCGTTGTCGGCTGCCTTGTGACACATTACATTATTCCTTATGGGGGGAAATTGTTTGGTACTTATCATTTTTGGTACTCATTGGGCCTCCCGGAACCAATTAACGATGACTATAGAGGTACCACTGTTGTAACCACTGATACCTGTTTGCCTGTACTTGGGCTGCTTTATCTGCAGTATGTCAGGGTTCCAACAAATCCAACCCCATTCAAATCATAAGTCTCTAGCCACATTTCTCAGAGAAAAGAAAATTGATTTATTAGAAGTGGCCATGTTGGCATTAGCTGGATGCAGCCGACACTAAAATACATCATTCATTTCCCCCTTGACCCTGGTCTTCCCCCCCACCCCCAGATGTATATTCTCCAACGGGACACATCCATAGCCAAGCGTCATCAATCATGCTCCCCAATAATATTCTTGCACCCCGACAACTTTGGGCTTCCCAAGTGATTATCTAGGCACTTGAGGAATGCACTGTTTTCCCCCACTCCTTTTCTGCTGGCAGTTGAAAAGACCAAAGGAGTATCTTTTTAGTTGACACAGTACACAAATTAGGACCATCACTAGATGGCACCTAGTTGTCCACATCAGATCTCTCAGAAGGATCCAAGTCTCACACTTTTTTCACATGTGTTGCACATGTTTAAAAATGGGTCCGGATTACTTTACAATATTCACTCCAGTTTTGCAGGCTGAAGTGCCATATACTCACTGCTTACAGGGCTGATTTGCTAAAACTTGGAGGACAAAGTACTACGGACGAAAGGAAGATATAAAAACGATAAATCATCAGCGCTGTCAAATGGCTACTTCTGCAAAAGACGACCCATCTCCAGAAATTAATTAAGGAGCTTCGATAATGCCACCCGTGCAGTGTATTCCTTTGCTTATCTATTTCCTTACATTTGTTATGGCCACCGACTCCAGCATCTTATAGAATCCAAGGCAGCTAAAAAAGAAAAAAAAACAATAACAAAAAGAGACAGCTTGGACTCAAAATGGGAACAATAATAATAAAAAGAGGGCCAGGAGCCCTTAACCCTTCCAAAGACATGTGTGGGAACCAAGGCAGGTCCTAAGGACCTTCTGGAAGTCCCAGAGAATGGAGACCATCTGCATCTCCAGGGAAATGCTATTCCAGAGGAAGGAGGCTGCGACAAAGGAGGTCCACTTCCTTGGTCCCTCAAGGCAACAGCCTTTAATTGAGAGGAGGATCCTGTTCTTCCCAGACATATCAAACCAACAGAAACAAATTAGAGTTGGGTGGACCTCCAGATACTCATGCCATAGGCCATGGTTTATTCTGCAAGGTAGGAAAAGGGATGAAGTAATTTGGAAAGAAATTCCTCCTTTCCAAAGAGCCCTTTCCCCATTTCATTAGACAAGGACCCTGGGCAGCCTTTGAACAAATCCCCAACAGGCGTCGGTGACCAAAATGCTTTGTCTTTGTTTACGGGTGACTGACTTGTGTGATGTTGCAAAGTCCTGACAGCAGCGGTCTTCCTGTGGTGCTGCTGCTGCAGCTTTCTACACGAGGAGCCCAGAACAAGATTACGTTGCTGGATATCTTTGTGCGCTTTGCTGGCTGCTGGTGCACCAACTATCACAACCAACCTAAACCCAGACATCCGGGTAACATGCCAAGATGTAGCAGAAAGAGTGGAAGCACCTGGAGGTGGTTAAATGAGGGACCCACCTAGAATCCCTACGTAGCCATAAGCAGACTAAGCCAAACCTTCCTTGAATTCTGTAGGTCCATATCTAAGTCCAAGCAGATGCCAACTGTGGGTTGATAATATTTCTATGCGTAGGCATCAGTAGCAATAATCAGTTCAATAGGATCTTCATACATGGACCTCATCTTTCCCAGTGATATTTTGGAAAGATAAGATATTAGATAGATGGATAGATGGATAGATGGATGGATGGATGATAGCAATAGAAAGGAAAGGAAAAAAGAAAGGAAGAAAGGAAGGAAGGAAGGAAGGAAGGAAGGAAGGAAGGAAGGAAGGAAGGAAGGAAGGAAGGAAGGAAGGAAGGAAAAGAAGGGAAGGGAAGGAAGGGAAGGGAGGAAGGAAGGAAGGAAGGGAAGGAAAGGAAGGAAGAGAAAGGAAAGAGGAAAGAAGGAAGGAAAAAGGAAAGGAAGGAAAGGAAGAGGAAGGAAGGAAAAAGAAAAAGAAAGAAAGAAAGAAAGAAAGAAAGAAAGAAAGAAAGAAAGAAAGAAAGAAAGAAAGAAAGAAAGAAAGAAAGGAAAGGAAAAAGGAAGAGAAAGGAGAGAGGAAGGAAGGGAAGAAAAAACAAAGAAAGGAAAGAAAGAAAGAAAGAAAGAAAGAAAGAAAGAAAGAAAGAAAGAAAGAAAGAAAGAAAGAAAGAAAGAAAGAAGGAAGGAAGGAAGGAAGGAAGGAAGGAAGGAAGGAAGGAAGGAAGGAAGGAAGGAAGGAAGGCAAAGAAAGAAAAGATAATTAGGAAGAAGAAAAAGCCCTTCACAGCTGTGATGGACTTGCCTGGAAAAGTTGCTTGCTCCAATATGTCCTTCCTGTTCCTTGGAGAACCTTTTTATCACATCCTTATTATTATTTTCCCAGCTTTCTCCTTTTCTCCGCTCCCAGCGGCTGACATCCGATCCTTTCTTCCCCTCCTAATTTGAATGACCTCCCCCCCCCCACCCCCCTCTCTCTTGCTCTCCTTCTCTGGGGGTCCGTTTTAGGAGAGCCAGATGTTGAGACAAAGGTCTAAAAATAATCTTTTCATCTCTCTTTCCTTGGGACGCTGGGTGGCCAGGGAGAGGTGGGGAGATCCTGGCTTGGGAGTAATCGTAAGATCGGGAGCAACGGGTCCAACTTGGAGCAAGGAACTTACTGGCAAGGCAACCGCGTCCTTTCTGGCCCCAGATTTGAACCCTTTTAAGGACAAACCGTCTGGGAAAGAAAAGAATTTGACTTCGGAGGATTAGCTAACTTCCATCTCTGCTTTTCTCTTTTCTCCTGCAAAAAAAAATCTGAAGGAAAATTTCATCCTCCACGGGGTTTGCGATTTTCATTTTTTTTGCTTTTTTGGGATAGACAGCAGGAGGAGGACGTAGAAATGGGGAGCAACCTGCCTTTTTGCACCAGGTTCCTTACAACTACTTTATGCCTGGTGTTCCTACTCTACCCATCCTGGAACTATGCAAAGAGGCGCTGGAGAAGGCAGCTGAAGGCTTCACCACTGAAGCTGGTGGAGAATTACGATGTAAGTAACAGCTGCGGTCAAGAAAAAGGGAAGGGTAGAACTGTAGCACATTGCAGGAATCCTCCGAGGTCACTTAGTCTGACCTTCTGCTGAAGGTGTGGCAACATGTATGGGATGAAGGGTTTATAGTTAGGCTTCAGGGTGGTTTGTTGGTCTTTGAAGGAAAGAAAATTCACAGGTCCTTCAGTTTTCTCTCCAGAGAATTCAGATTTTTGTCATGGTTTCGTTGCAGTTTTCATCCCATCAAGTCTTTGCTCATCGTACATTTTCTCTGTGCTAAATCCTAAAAACCCAGCGAGTTTAACAAAACCTAAGTGCTTCCGGCTTGTGTGGAATTTTGTTGCTTGACACACGTCTGCAGAACGATTCTCTGCCAAAAGGGATATGCTTTGCTAATCGAAGACCCCCTTAAAGTTCATTTCCCCCCCTTTTTATTTTGCTTCTTCTGTTTCCACAAAGGGACAAGGTGCCAGTTTGATATGGTTATTCTATCCCCTTATATACTTATACCTAATTTTGGAATAGCCAGGTAACTTCTCCGCTGTGATGCTTTACATTTCTCTTTTTAATTAACTGTGGGGTCTTTGCGCTGTTAATTATCTTAGCCTAGTGAATTGGGGGAAAAAAAGTAATAGTTGTGTAATTTAGGGTGATAAATTGTTATTTCTTTTCCTTACTTGCCCACAGTGAGTTATAGCTGAATTTACGCTGGCTTAGAGTGTGTTTATTGTGCTTTATATTTATGGGTAGATGTTTTGATAGCTTGAATAACTGAAACCTTAGTTATATATGCTTTCTGGACGGTTTTAATGTTTGCAGAAGTTAAATATGTATCAACACAGTACATATTTCTTCAAATATAAGTCCTAAGAGAATGAGAGAAACTTATTCTAAAGTAGGCATTCATTCTGATTCTGAAACTGCAGAATAGATCTGAATTCTTCTTCGGAAACCAATTTAGTGATATTGGCAAAGAGGTAGCCAATAATCTATACGTCCAAATGTTTCGTGACACCTAAAATACTAACTCTTCTTGGGGGGGGTTCCAGGCAAAATTCTCCCATTGTGTGTTCTGATACAGATAATCGGAGTTGGAAGGAACAAAACTTGAAGGTCATCTAGTCCAACCCCCTGCCCAAGCAGGAGACCCTACACCATTTCTGACAGATGGGAGTCCAAACTCTTCTTGAAAGACTCAAGTGATGAAGCTCCCACAACTTCCGAGGGCAACTTCTGTTCCATGGGTTGATTGTTCTCACTGTCAGAAAGTTTCTCCTTATTTCCAGGTTGAATCTCTCCTTGATCAGTTTTTACCCATGATTCCTTGTCTTGTGCTTTGGGAAATAGCTTGACCCCCCTCCCTCCCTCTCTGGGAAAGCCCCTCAAATATTGGAAGATGCTCTCCTGTCTCCCCTGGTCCTTCTCTTCCCTAGACTAGCCAGGCCCAGTTCCTGCAACCGTTCTTCATATATTTTAGTTTCCAATCCCCTCATCATCCTGGTTGCTCTTCTCTGCACTCTTTCTAGAGTCTCAACATCTTTTTTATAGCGTGGTGACCAGCACACACTTGATACAACTTGGCTCCTTTTAGAAAAAAGTCTCTGTGATGTTCTTCCCACATCTTCCCAAGACCTAATCTCAAAGACCCTCCAACCTGATTCTGGGAAATCATAAAGGAAGCCGTGGCACCGACCCAGAACTGTGGAATGTTGGGTGGACTTGGCTTCCCGGCGGAGGAAACCAACTCTGGGGCAGGTGGAAGTCCCAAAGGGCCTGGAGAATTGTTTGAGGTTAAAAGGCCAAGGTGTTTTTTTTTTTATCACCGTTTCTTTGAAAGACCGTTTCCTCTCTTTGTAACAAGCAGCCCGGAGAATGATCAAGAATAAAAAACTTTTTTAAAAAGAGAAGCCGGGGGTGGGGGTGGAAGGGGGAAGAATGGAGCCCACGACCATTTGAGAGAATTTTGCTGGAGAATCTAGTTTGTTTTAATATCTGTATGTATAAATAAAAGAAATTCTATCGAATGAGTGAGACCAGGGGTGCCTTTTGACGGTGTCTGGATCAAATCTGGGTTTTTCTTCCTCTGCTTTTAGTTTCTCCAATATTAGCAAATATGCAAAGAGGGACCCCTAGTGGCAGATTTTAGGATTAACTTTCACAGACTAATCAAGTGATGCATCGTCTTCCCCTCATTGGAGCCAGAAAATTCATTGTTAAAAATGATACAATTGTGAATTGAAGCACCATAATGTCACACCCGTGATGAGCTTTTGTCCTTTGTCATTAAATAAATCGTTGCAGTCATTAAACGAGACTTGGGGCCCCGACTCAGGGCCC
Source organism: Pseudonaja textilis (assembly GCF_049901715.1). NCBI lineage: Eukaryota > Metazoa > Chordata > Lepidosauria > Squamata > Elapidae > Pseudonaja > Pseudonaja textilis. The sequence continues at coordinate 20,086,728 of NC_142000.1, forward strand.
CGGATAGCTTTTCCATATATACTAATAGAAAGTCACTTCTCCACTGCTATGAGAATAGTACGGCAGTACCTAATTTTAACATGGCTCTGAAAGGATTAAATCTCAGAGGTCCAAGGCAGCTGGAGAGATAACGGAACAAGGTCAGAATGGACAAAGAAGGACATTTGACAATGTTCTTGCGATTCTGAAATCTTCTTCAGCGTGTTTCACTCCAGGAGACTGATAGTTATAAGAAATTTACCCCAAGGGAAGCTTGTTGAATCACGGCAAGCGTGAAAATGTTGTGCTATTTGGATGTTACCTATATGTGCTGGCTAAAAACATCTGCTCACATCGCTTGGAGAAATGGCCCAATCTAGTAGGAATACACTGTTCTTCTAAACTGGGATTGTGTCCAGGGTGTGTAGGATATAATCTTTCTCATCTGAAAAGATTAGCCATAATCCTTTCGAAAGGATTTTTATTCCCGGTGGCATGTCATCTGCGTATCCCCCCAACTGGCAAAAATACTCAGAATGCCTCCGATTAATTAGAAGAGAATGTGAGCCAAAGTAGGAGAAGCTGTGAAGTCACATTTAGTGACTTGACCTTGGAGATGTTGGTGCCATTCAAGGCAGGGACGGAGGGCAAACAAGAGACAGTGAAAGGATTTAATTTAGCATGACCTTTTGCCACAAAAGAGGCTGGAGAACAAGTAAGAACTGACTGACTATCATTAGAAGAGATTATATGGAGCTCAGAGTTGAAGAGAGGTCGGGGAGGTCCTTTGGCTGATGTTTCATGACCCAGCTAGGTAACATCATCAGTGATAGCAGGGAGTGATAGCAGTATTTGCATCTGGGAACAATTCAAATTGTTTCATTATCTAGTTATCTGAATATTATCTGAAAAGAAACTCAGAGAGCACCAAAGATCTCACAGTCTTCTTCCTCCTCCTCCTCCTCCTCCTCCTCCTCCTCCTTGTAGGTCATGCTCTATAACCTTGGTGGTTTTCTTGCAGACGTTTCATTACCCAACTAGGTGATATTATCAGTGCTGCAAGCGAATGGGGTTTGCAGGGGAGAGGAGGAAGAAGAGGAGAACTGTGGGGTCCTCGAGGTTTTTTGGGCTTGTTGACCACACATTTGTTTCAAAGAGATTTACACCAGATAAATTCATCATCGGGGTATGTTTTTTGTGATTGGTGCTCTCTGAACCTGGTGGTTTGCTTGCAGACATCTCATTACCCAACTAGGCAACATCATCAGTGCTAGTGAGTGTGGCGTCTGCTCTATTTTTAGATATAACAACTTGCTCTGCCTGTGTTGGGTGAGAATTTGCAGATCATGCTCAATGTTTATTTGTTCCCAAATGCAAATATTGTTAAAAATCGATAAACTTCCATCACCTCCTTTGGCAAACATGATTTAATCATTATTACATTCCGGTGTTTTTTCATTCCTCAAGAAGTGAGGATGGGAAAATTTCCATATGGAGCCATCCTCAAACGGAGAACTCTGCAGAATCGTCCTTGCCAACCAGCGCCACCTTGTGGAACATTTAGGTATATTATACACAATTCTCAAAATCTTTCAGAAGAAAAGCATTGTCTCCTTGCAAGCTTTCTATTCCTTGGTTCATGAAAACATTGAACAACCTGTATAGTTACAAAGGTGAACAGGTGTGTAGTACAGTTAATAGAAAAGGATGGGAGGACGTGTTTGGAAAATGCTGAAGGAGGGTCGAGTAAAAAGATCTACTTTCTTCCAGGATTATGAGGACTCTCTTCATCCCCATAGTGCACACTACCAGAAGAATGACCGGTGTCCGCCACCATCGCAGACCTTACCAGAACGAGCGTGCGAAGTACCCAGCTGTCGGTCAGACTCTGAATGCGAGAAACACAAACGTTGTTGCTATAATGGATGCATCTATGCCTGCTTAGAATCAGTACCTCCACCCCCAGGTAGACCAGCCCATAATATCTCATGCTGGAGATGCGATCAGAGTAGGCCCATCCCTGCAACTGTTGCTGTATGCCAAAACAAACGTCTCAAACGGTTGTGTAGTTTTTAAGTTGTCTTTTAAGTCCTTCAAAAGGATGATCATAAGATAAATGGAAACATCTATTTAAGCTGATAGACCTGGTTGATTCCCAAGATGCTATTATGGGATTCTAATAAAAGGATGGGAGATGTACAGGGACAGAAAGTGTTCATATGGCATGGATTATCAAACCATGGTTATGGCATGGTCATAGTCTCTTCTGCTCAACTTGATAAATGCTTCTTCTTCCTTGGTGCTCTCCGAACTTGGTTGCTTTATTGCAGACGTTTCCGTATCCAAACTAGTTAACATCATCAGTTCTAGTCTAGTTGATGTAGATGATGTTGCCTAATTTGGGTCATGAAATGTCTACAAGAAAACAATCAAGTTTAGAGAACATCTAGGACTCCTCATTTCAACCCCGAACTACAAATAGTCTCCTTCTTCTTCATAATAAGAAATATTCTGTCTCTTTTCTTTAAAAAGTTTTAGACTGGCTGATTCAGCCCAAACCTCGCTGGTTGGGGGGGAATGGCTGGCTCCTGGATGGCCCAGAAGGTTCTACAAGGTACAGTAGCAGAACTACAGCAGTGATAGCTTCCAAGGTGCCATGATGGACCTTCGTTGATCTTGAGATTTATTTATTTTTTCACAGCTGAAACATGCAGTACCACCGAGGATGGAGATGACCCACTTCATTGTCCAACGGGATTCGAATGCCACATCATTCACCCCGGGAATGCTGCCGAAGGCATCCCCAACCAGGGACAGTGCATCAAACTACGTGGGAACTCTGGTGAGTTACTGGTAGGAAGGTGAAGCGTCTGAGTTCATAAGTCATGGCCCTGAGAGATAATGTGTTAGAGTCACATTCATAAGGATGTCTTGCAGAAGACAGACTTGGGGAGGTTGTGTTCGTTACAAGTTGTCCTAGAAGACGTGGTGGGAAGAGAAGAAGAACTGGAGTCAAGATGTAGAAAAAAGTTGAGGAAGCTCCTTTTTTGCCCTGTCTCCACATTCCAACATTTAGATAGATCCAGGTGTGGAATTGCCCTTGGGAGTTGATACAAAAACTAAAATAAAACATCGCTGTTTCCTGCTGAGGTTCTCCAACCTTCTTGGGTTTGAAGAGACCAGAAATGCCTCTGTGAAACCTTCTCTCAGAATTTAAAGCAGAGCTAACCTCCCCTGGGTGGTTCACAACTCAACACTGTCATTTCCTTTTTGAAGAGATTTGAAGAAAAGAATGCTCACCATGCTTGTTATCTGTGCAACATGGTCGTTTGTGAAGAAACTTAAGCTTTGATGTTTCCTTTCCCTTCTCCAGATGGGTGGAATCTAAGACCCAAGTACTACAAGGACTATTTTGGTAAGTTTCAGCACCAAAACAACGAGAGTTGGAAGGGACCTTGGAGGTCTTCTAGTCCAACCCCCTGCTCAGGCAGGGAAACCCTATATCATTTCAGACAAATAGTTGTCCAATTCTTCTTAAAATGTCCAGTGTTGGATAATTCATAAAAAGCAGTTAATGATTCAATCATACTTCGAAGGAGCAGCAATTTCAAGAACACAGAACTAGAAAGGTTTATGTAGGTCAGGAGTCGGCAACCCATGACTCTGGAGCCGCATGTGGCTCTTTCATCCCTCTGCTGCAGCTCCCTGTCGCCAGTCAGTAAAAGGAAAAAGGATGCCACACTAGAAGGACACTCTATGGTGGGGGAATTGGACTTCCAGTTGGCAGAGGAAAAAGTATACTGTGCTAGGTGGGGAAAACTGACTTTTGGTCAGCTCCAGAAATGAAGGGGAGGGGCTTCTGTTAGGATCTTTGTGGCTCTTTGAGTGCTTAAGGTTGCCGACCCCTGATGTAGGTGATCCTAAATTTACAACTCTTTCCAAATTTGATGTCCAAAGTTACAACAATGCTGAAAAAAGTCTTCCTTACAACTGGTCCTTGCATTTATGACCATGACCCTATCCCCCATGGTCAGACAGTCACACGTCCGGCACTTGGCAACCAGCTTCCATTTTCAACCAGCCACCCTGTCACATTGATCACAATTTGGCACCTTTCCCGGCAATTTTTGGCAGAAAACGCCACATGTTTGGAAGAATGGGTTCACGCTTACAACTGTAAGTGTTCGCTTGCCAACTATGGAGTCACTTCACGACTGTCATAAACACGGTCGTAAAATTACATCTGGCTCAACTTACGACTGCAACAACTTATGACAGGAATTCGGGTCCCAATTATAGGCATAAGTCGAGGCTCATCCTTCCGCATTCCATCTTAACCGTAATAAACAGGAAAGAGATCTTTGGGTTGAAGAGGCTGGTCCGTGCAGAATATAGGAAAAGATCTGCAAACCAGAAGCCAAACAAAAATGCGATAGGAAGTGAGATTGTTTTCTGGGAGAAAAGGAGCTAGCTCATCTTACCATTTCCTAAGAAAAAGATCTCTCAAAATTAACTTAGGTATGCTATTTTTACTGCTTGCTTTTCTGCCGTTGTTTTTACAGGGCGCAGTTCCAGCAACATGGTAGGTTATGTGAAGCAAACGCAGAAACATCTGGGTTAACTCAAGGAGGATTCTTCTGACCAGCCTTGTGTGATGCCAAAGGGAAAATAACAATAACATTGGATGGGCAAAGAGTAACCATAACCGAGGAAGAATAAACCAGGAGGACAAACATTTTTAATCTGCTGGTGCCAAGCTAGTTTGAATTTCTTTCTAATGTGCCTCGTATTGCCAGGGAAAGCGGTTAGAATGGTCTTCTTATCATTATTGAATTGGATTGGATTCTTTATTGTCGTTGTACGTATATACCCAGTATATACACATACAACAAAATTCCCATCACACCCAGAGACCAGACTCAACATGCACACACACATGACAATCCCCAAACACCTCCCCACCCACCAAAATTCCCCCTAAAAAAACACAACAGACCAAGTAAAACTGTCCAACAGCTCACTGATGGTGGTCCTTAAGTTCGTCGTTAAGTGAAATAATAGCTCTGGGATAAAAAACTGTTCAGAAAACGTGTGGTCCGAGTTTTAATTGTTCTGTATCTTCTGCCAGAAGGCAAAGTTCACAAAGATTGTAAGCAGGATGGGAAGAGTCTCTGAGAATGTTGTGCAACTTTCTCAAACAGCGAAAGGCGAAAATGTCATCCAGGACTGATAGCTGGAGCCCAATGATCTTCTGGGCAGTTTTAATGGTTCTCTGTAGAGCTTTTTTGTCTGCTACAGAACTACTCCCATACCATGCAAGGATGCCGTATGTCAGGACACTCTCAGTGGTGTTGCGGTAGTAGGACAGAAGTAGATTTAAGCATTCTCAGGAAGTACAGCCTCTTCTGTGCCTTCTTCACAAGCATGTTAGCAGTCACAGTCCATGAGAGGTCCTCCAATATAAAAGTGTGCAGAAATGTAAAACCACTAAAAAAAAAAATTAAAACTACTATTAAAACCAGGATGACCTTTTCTGGATAATTCTACACTTGGCCTTTTTTGATAATTCTACACTTGAATAGTGTTGTTTTACAAGATGGCAATGTATAGTCTGAGTATTTCATTTGGTGGTTTGGAGAATTCAGCCATTCTATCTGTACTAATAATGATCATTCATCCAAAACCTCTGTATGAATGAGATCTTTGGTGTGTAGCCCACACGGGATATGGAGTGAAGGCACTATGTATGACCAGAGTGTCTTTCTTCAAGCAGGAAATGTGATGTTCCCTGCGAGCCAGGAGAACAATGGAATTATTATGTTTTCCTCCACAACCTTCAGCAGATCTGGGTGAACTTTTTTCTAAGGTTAAAATGATACAAAATTAGACTTGGGAATGAGCAACTTGAAATGTTATGCAGTAGGATCAGGTGACAAATTGGTCCCAAAATGGACAATGCACTTTGCACATGAATAAAAAATAAAAAAAAAATCTCCAGGAACCATTTGCAAATCTCAAATTTCAGATACTTGGGATGGTGAGGGAACCGTTTTTGACAAACTAGAGAATTCTTGTCTTCAAGGATAGATGAACCTCCATAAAGCAGTTATTTGATTCCACGTCTCAACAAGAATTCATCCGCCGTGCAATTTTCACACATGGATCTATGGACCGTGACACAAGGATATTCTTTTCGCCTTGGAGGAAAGCGGCGTCAGGTTTTCGTTCTTTGAATTGAGGAAGCCAATCAACCCAAGTGGGTCTGTTGTAGGAGGGCTGAAATAAAAAAAAGGCGCAGTTGGTTTGACCATTGTTTAAAGCTCTCGATGCAACCTTCCTGTGGGGTAATTATGACCTCTAGTAAATACGCATTGCTCGTGCTAACAGGGGAAATTTCTCTGCAAAGACCAAGGGAAGGCAGAGTCATTGAATTTCTTCTGAAAAGGTAGGTCGGTGTAGACTGGATTTGGGGGGAAGGTCTTTTTTTACAGCAGTACCTCTCAAACATGGCCACTTTAACTCATGTGAACGTCAACTCCCAGAATTCCCCAGCCAACACTGTTGGAAACATTATGAACATTTATTTAATATTTGCAAAAAACAAACAAACCCCATAATAATTTGCAACTGAAATGTCAGCAGTTGTCAACAGCATCAGCCCTTTCAAAGGGACAGAGGCATAGATCGCCATTCTAAAATGCATGCAATTTTACCAGAGTTGAACCCAGCTGTTTTTACTAATGGGTAGAGGCCAGTTTACTTCCACATGTGACTCCCAGAGTTTCATTATAAACTTGGGGTCCCCTTCTTTTGGGGTGAATGATAGAAAATTGAGAGGGGAAGCTCCTGCCCAAACTCACCAAACTCCAAGGTGAGGAGAAGTTTTGAGGTGGTGCTTCATTTTGGCAAGGCTTCCAAAGACATTGGGCAGTTAGATGCCTTGTCATCTCCAATGCCTTGCTTTATGGGCTTCCTTTTGGGGTTTGTTTAGTCCAAAAGCTTCTTCTGGGTGTGCTACAGATGATCACTGAGAGTTATAAACAGTCTTAGAAAGATTGATACCAACACCTTGAAGCCAAGAGTGGACACCTCAAGCAGGTTCTTGTGGAGGAATCGTGTCAGCTTAGAATAGCAAAAACATCACAAGTGTGGTGGGGTCCTTTCCACAGCTCATGAAAGCTTCTACTGTCCATGGTGTTTGTTAATTTTTTAAAAAAGTGCTACCAGACTTCTCTGTAGAGATTCTCAGTCCTCCAGAACATTTATTTGTATTGGATTGGATTTGTCAATCGCTTACAAGATAATAAGTATAAGCATGAGTAAGAATACAGGAAATGGGTACAAATAAATGGGGATAATAGGACAGGCATGGTGGGCACGTTGGTGCACTTATGCACGCCCCTTACAGACCTCTTAGGAATGGGGTGAGGTCAATAGGGGATAGTTTGAGGTTAAAGGAATGGAGGGGGGGGTTTGAGGATGTAACAACAGAGTCAGGTAGTGCATTCCAGGCACTGACCACTCTGTGGTTAAAGTCTTACTTTCTGCAATTAAGTTTGGAGCAGTTTACATTGAGTTTGTATCTGTTGTGTGCTCTTGTATTTGTTGCGGATGAAGCTGAAGTAGTCACTGACAGGCAGGACATTGTAGCAGATAATTTTGTGTACTACACTTTCAGGCGGCAACTGGACTTTCTGTTTTGTTTTGTTTTTTCTTTTGAAGATGTTTCGCTTCTCACCCAAGAAGCTTCTTCAGCTCTGGCAGGATGTAGATGAGAAGCAAAACATCTTCAAAAGGAAAAAAAGAAGAAAGTCCAGTTGCCTCCTGAAAAAGCAACTTTGGGACTACCAGATTTCTCTCTCTTTTTTTTTAATCCCATAAAGCAGTAAATGAGAAGTATAAGAGCAACTTCACAAACTCATAAAGATTGAATCACCCACTTAATATGGATGCTGATTTTTCTCATTTCTGGATTGATCCGATCCCAGGTCATAAAATAACCTACATTGGGCTTACTCAACATGAGACCTCTTTATACACACACACACACACACACACAGAGAGAGAGAGAGAGAGAGAGAGAGAGAGATACACCAACCAGAAGTTCTGTGCCTGCAACTCCTACGGTCAGCTGACCGTTGCAGAAACTGGCTTAGAATTAGGGTGATGAAAGAGTAGGAATCCAGCCCAAATTGTGACCTGGGGCAACAGATAGGACTTGAATCCTCTTGTAAATGTATAATAGCCGAGTTTCCCAGGACTTGGAGGAAGGCTGAGCCTCCGCAGACCAGACCTGTCCAGGTAGGTCAGCTCAGCTATTCTGAGCAAGAATCTGGCCCCTCCCAGGCACTTGTTGCAAGTGGCAGGCGGGGCATTTGCCGTCTGTCGGTATCAGGTAACACTCCCGTATCACCTTCCCATGCGCCTCCTGAGCTTAGGAGGGTATGTGAGCCTTTCAGCCAGGGGAGAAAAAAAATAAAATAAGGGAATTTGCAGCAGACGCTGTAGCTGCGGCAGCTTTGCCTTGAGCTGCGTGCTTCCCCCTCTGACCTGTTCCTGCCCCCATCCTGCCCACCAAGATGGGAGCCAAGCACTGCTTTGCCAAGTTCTTCCAGGATGGGTCCTCCTTCCTCCATCTGGGTCGGAAATACCAGTCCCTGGGCAGCAAGGAGCAAGGAGACCAGGTCAGGAGGTTTGCTATGGAGGGAATGTTGGGTTGGGACTGACCATCGGGGCTTGTCTTGGGGATCACTTTCCTTAACCTCCAGGAAGAGACTGCAGAAATTCTCCGTCCTCCAGGTTGTCCCAAAGGTGCTTTTTCAAGAGGCAGCTAGACTTCCTTATTTTTTCTTTTTTTCTTTTCTCATCCAAAAAGCTTCTTTCAGGTCTGACAGGATAGTGGGGGGTGGAAAAGAGGGGGAGGGAAACCCAAGAAAATCCAGTTGCCTTCTGAAGAAGTATCTTTGGGACTCCAGGGAGAGAGAAAGGGAACTGTGGGTCTTGAAAAGAGGGAGGCACTCAGACCTGCGTGTGAATTTGTCACTGGCTACAAGGTTTGAGAGCCGCACAAAAGTGTTACTGTTTGGCTGTTCCACCTACCTTAATTAGCTGGTTACTTTTAGAGTGACTTTCCTTGTTTTCGCCCCCAACGTCCCGTAAAAAGGAGTTTTTATCGTTCTAATGACATTTGCGCAGTCCTCGTTAGACCTGCGGTGGATTCTCTTGGAGCGTTCTTTCGATGTCAATGCAAGGAATGCCCCAGGAACGTTCTTCCCCCGCCATGGCTGGTGGAAGAAGGATGAACGTTCAACATGAGTCTCAACTAAAAAGGTTGACCTTCTGCCCTTCGCTACTCTTAAACTTCCTCCTCCCTTCCGTTGCTGGGTTCGCGTAGCTCCCTCAAGCCCACATTCTGGTGTAGCAAAACATGGTGGCTGAGTTGACACATTAGTACTACCCCTAAACCAATGGTGGTTCCCCATTACACTTTGAACCAGAACCTACGGATCACCCGTTGTCCCAGTTCACGATCCTGTGAGACTCCAAGAACTGTTTCACGTACCCAAATGAGAATTCTTGAGAACCCAAATGAGGGAACTAAAACTGCCTGTGTATTTTCTCACCAAATTTTCCTTTGCCAGCTTGTTCTGTTCCGATAAGATTTACGGGCACAGCCTCTGCATGAAAGTATGCTAGTAAAACTCAACGCAAACATTTCTGTTACAGAAAAAAAAAAACCTCTTAAAAGTGCTTAATCTTTCGTTGTACCTGATTGCTATCCTGATAAAATAGTTACAGCGGATACTTTTAGCATCACAGGCTATTTCAAAAGCCATTAAAAAGACAGGAAAGTTTCGGGCTGGTTATATGTTTATTTAGCTATTCAATACCTAAGGAATGAAATTTGACAGGTTTTTTTTTTTAAAGCGGTCTGAGAAATAAATGGAGCCTCTTTTCCTTCCCCTTTGGGGCCTGAAATAACCAGCAGGAAATAAGATGCAATGAAATCAGGGAATAGAGGAAATCGTTGCAGTTTAAATTTGGGCCCCTTTAAGAAAATGTTCTCCTCACCCTTCCTTGTGCTAAATATTTCCAAGAAATAAAGCAACGGAAGGACAAATTACCGTTGAAAAAATGAGTCCATAAAGTAATCACTACCCCTGGAAAATTACAAAAGGTAACAGAAAACAGATAATCAGAGTTGGAAGGGATCTTGTAGGAGGCTCTACACGATTTCTGACAGATGTCAGTCCAATCTCTTCTTAAAAGTCTCAAGTGACGAAGCTTCCACAACTTCCGAGGGCAACTTCTGTTCCATGGGTTGATGGTTCTCACTCTCAGAAAGTTTCTCCTTATTTCTAGGTTAAATCTGTCCTTGTTCAGTTTCCATCCATTATTCCTTGTCTGGCCTTCAGGTGCTTTGGAGAATAGCTTGACCCCCTTCCTCTCTGTGGCAGTGCCTCAAATATTGGAAGACCGCTATCCTGTCTCCCCTGGTCCTTCTCTTCACTAGACTAGCCAGGCCCAGTTCCTGCAACTGTTCATCGTATGTTTTAGTCTCCAGTCTCCTCATCATCTGGGTTGCTCTTCTCTGCACTCTTTCTAGAGTCTCAAAATCTTTTTTATACTGTGGTGACCAAAACTGGCTGCAGTACTCTAAGTGTGGCTTTACTAAGGCTTCATAGAGTGATATTACTACCTCCCTTGATCTCGATTGTATCCCTCTGTTAAGGCAACTTAGGATTGCGTTAGCTTTTTTGGCTGCTGCTGCACACGGCTGGCTCCTACTTAGCTGGTTCTCCACTAAGACTCCAAGATCCGTCTCACAGTTTCTGCTATTGAGCTTGCTTTCACCCAGTCTATGTGTGTCCTTTGGGTTTTTCTTGCCTAAGTGTAGGACTTTAATAAGCTTCCTTCTTTTTTTTTTAGAGCAAGGAGCTGAATGCATCTCTTTAGCTGCAATGCTGGGTTTCTCAGCAAATATCTACATTTGTTGGAATGTATGTTAATTCATAGTAACTAACCAGGAAAGGAAACTGTTCTTTTTCTTTCTTTCTAATTTTTGCCTCTGAGTGCCAGAAAACAGAAGAGAAGTTTGCTCAAAGATAATACAAGTAGTCCTTGACTTACGACCAAAAACGGAGCCCAATATTTCTCTTGCTAAGCAAGACACTTGTTAAGCCAGCTATGCCCCATTTTACAGCCTTGTTGGCCACACCTGTCAAGGCAATCCCTGCAGTTGTTCAGTTAGTAACGTGGCTGGGAAGTGAATCCGGCTTCCCCATTGACTTTGTGTCAGCGTTCCAGAAAGCCCCAAGTCCAACCAATAACTCGGAGTCAGACCTCTTCTCAAAGGTTCCTTTTATTAGAGTAATAAACTGGCACATCTGGGAAACCCTGAATCTGAAAGCTCCGCGTTTCCCCTCAATAAGTAAAATATTACAAATCCACCCCCTGCACCTTTCATGGCATCGCACGCCCCAATCACCATCTGTCCCAACTTGAGACGTCCCCTCACCCAGGTGCAGAAATAACATGACCTTGACTTAGCAGGAGAATGCTATTATGTCTAACCACAGGCTCTCCAAAAAAGTCCCCTCCTCCCATCTTCCCAGGCTCAAGAAGGTGGCCATGTGAAAGCATCTGTTGCTAATAGGTAAGGTGACCAACGTTTTTAGGATGAGCAGGAGGACACAAATAAATTGAAGGAAAAAAACCGAAGCCACTTGCACACGATGCACTCTTGCACACGGCACACTCTCTCAAAACAATTCTCCTGTGTGGAGCGCATGCATCTCATAATCGTGTCTCGCCGCACTGTACCGAACCAGACGAATTGGCATGTCAAATGCAAATACGTCACATTACACACAACAGATCGGATTGGCATCGATCAAATATGGAGATTTACAGATTAGTCTTCAAATATCCAAAAGGAGGACACGCGGGCGGACACTTTTCGAGAGAGGACAAAACTTACAAAAGGAGGACTGCCCTCCCTAAAGGAGGATGGTTGGTCACCTTATAATACGGCTTCCAAAGCTGACACTGTGCTTATCAGCAGGTCGCAAAAGGGATCACGTAATCCCAGGATGTTGCAACCGGCATAAATACGAGTCAGTTGCCAAATGTCTGAATTTTGACCATGAGAATGCTGCAACGGTTGTCAGTGTGAAAAATGGTCATAAGCCACTTTTTTTTTCCAGTGCCGTTGTAACTTTGAACGATCACTAAACTGTTGTAAGTCAAGGATTGAAGTATTCAAATTCTAGTGCTTACATGACTACATCCATGTTCTTGGCCGTGCTATAGAAACGGTTTGCTAATGTCTTGTTCTGCAGAAGGGTTGCAAAAATAGCCAGATGGCAGGTAAGAAGCTCTCTATCTTGGCTATTTTTTTTTAACCACGCCCTGTGCACCACACCCTGAGCGATTGAATTTATTCATTCATTTTAGCAAACATTTGCTCCCATCCAAGAAACTAACTTCTAGGCCTCAAAGAGGTTCACCTGTGGAAATAGGACAAAAACGAAGATTGAAACCTGGCCTGGACCATCCCGTGGTTGTAGCTCTCATTCAGAACTTGTGAAACTTTGAGTTGGGTTTCATCTCGTATCCCAAACATTGTCCAGTTCGGGACCAATTGTCTCCCCATCTGAATGAGTTCAACTTGTCCAAGACATTTGGGCTTTTAGTCTTATGAAGTTGCTAACCCATGGTAGACTCTGTCTGGCTTGAAAGTGTATAGGTATTTGCAATAGTAAACATTGGATGTGTGCCTAATTATGATGTGATATTTTCCATACTGCTTTTTCGGTTTCCTTCTTGGAATATTTAAACGGCTTTCCCAGAAAGATTTCCATTTCCTGATTTAATTTTGTGACATATACCAACAAATATTGTATGATTAGCACTCAAGATAAGAGCAGGGAGAAATACACCCATGACATAAGATATAAAATTTTCCCGAACAGGAAGTTTTATCTGGGTCCCCGCTGGCTTCTAAGTTTATATTGCTCAAATGTTTATAAGATTCCCATCCTACCCAGGAAGTCTATAAACCAGGTTTATTTGAACTGAGAAAAGCTGTAAAATTCAAGGGTGTCCAACCTTGGTCCCTTTAAAACTTGTGGACTTCAACACCCAGAATTCCATATTGGCTGGGGAATTCTGAAAGTGTATGCGCCCAAGTCTTAAAAGTGGCCAGAACTGTACCAAAAGCCTTTGATTCTGATGTCTGTGCATACGTGTTAAACCTAATCCTTGCAAATCTGACTCATAGAAAAGCATGTTTAACCTTCCCCAACCCTCTTCGGTGTCTTCATTAAATTAATAATTCTATTTCCTCCCCCCCGTCCCCTCCCCCCCCCCACCACACCAACTGGTGAGAGACAACTTGCCTGTTTTATTTATTTAGCTCGCCAAGGGCAAAGTTTGTCAAAAGGAAACCTTGGCACCACGAAACAAATGCAAACACAAAAGTCTTTCCTTTAGATTTCCTGGTGCATTGCAGCTCTGTGTCCATTTTGGATTGCTTCTGTTAACAAAAAAAAAGCATTTATCTGCTTCCCAGAGATTTAAGGGCCATGTTTACTTTAGTTCCTAAACTTGAAGTCACGATGAACTTAATCAAAAGAGCAAAAGAAGGAAGGGAGAGAAAAAAAACCTTAGCAACCAAAGCAAACAATCAGACTGCTCATTTTCAGAAGCCAGGGCTTATGAAACTGTTGGCCAGGGGTATTAATTACCATGAACAAAGAAATTCCACATATTCAGAAACTACCTAGCTAGAGCCCAGTGGATCCTATTTCTCCACCTTGGCGGCTTTGTGATGGTGGACTTCCAACTCCCAGAATTCCCCACTAGCAGGCTCGAAGATGTGTGGACTTCAACTCCTCTGGGAGTTGAAGTCCACAAGTCCCAAAGCAGCAAAGTTTGGAGAGTTCTGCTCTGGATGATATAAATCTGTTTGAAGATCTAGGTGGAACTTCAACTCCCAGAATTCCCCCACCAACATAGCCAGCAGGGGAATTCTGGGAGTTAAAGTCCACAAGTCTTTTTTTTTTAATTTTTTTTTTCTGAACTCCAGAAATTCTTTCCCAAGGAAACAGGGACACACAATTTCCCAAAACGGAAGTGTGTTTTCTTGCTGTCTTAAACACTGAGTTGGCAAAGGGCACTTTATAGGGGCTGTTACAAACCTAGCAGCTCCATTCTCAAAGCATTTGGTTAGGGTTGAAGGGATGGGCGCCTTGGTTGAACGCAGAGCCTTTTGTTAACATTTCAGTGTAGGCGTTCAAAGTGGGAAAGTGTATTCATGCGCTAACCTGGTTAAACGCAGTGTGCTGTTCCTAAACTGGACCCTAGGAAAAGCAATGAACCCCAAATAAATTCAGAGAAAGCCAACAGAATTGAAAATGAATCATGGGTCACCCCTTCCTAAAATGTGGAGATGTGGAGACCTCATCCATCATACTAAGGCTAAGCCTTTCCTTCATCATCATTTCCCCTCTGTGCTCATCAGGAGTAGCATCTGCCTGATGGCCTCCAGGACAGATTCTTGTAAAAGGTAAAGGTTCCCCTCACACATATGTACTAGTTGTTTCCGGCTCTAGGGGGCGGTGCTCATCTCTGGCTCCCAAGAGCCAGCGCTGTCCAAAGACGTCTCCGTGGTTATGCGGCCGGCATGGCTAAACGCCAAAGGCGCACAGAACGCTGTTCCCTTCCCACCAAAGGGGGTCCCTATTTTTCTACTTGCATTTTTTTTGTACGTGCTTTCGAACCGCTAGGTTGGCAGAAGCTGGGACAAGTAACGGGAGCTCACTCCATGACACTGAGCTAGGGAGTCGAACCGTCGAACTGCCGACCTTTCTGATCGACAAGCTCAGCCTCTTAGTCACTGAGCCACCTAGCTTCTTGTAAAGCTGAGTGTAAATTTGTGATGGGTGAATTAACCAAAACAGATCAGAAGGAAAGACCCATAATTCTGCTGAGTGGGTTTGAAAGGCCGCCCCCCACCCACCCCCGAACAAGAGAGGGAAACAATAACGCCTTCATCTTCGTCAAAGTTCATTTGATGTTTGCTAGTAGAGACAAAGAATTGGCGTTGGTGGGTGAAACTGGGAACTTGGCACTCTCTCTATCCCAAGCAGTGATTTATGACAAGGATCAAGGAGAGTTTTAACTGTTACCCACCAGCTAATAATGTTCCCCAATGTATTGTTTGCATGGTGCAGTCAGAGGATGAATCTGAACTGAAGTCATTTCATCAAGAGAAAGAAATTGAGGCCATTCCACCCAAAACAGCTTGCCAATGTCAAGTAGAAGACCTGGCCAAAACGTTGCAGGTAAGTGTCACCAAACTTTTAAAGAAACACTTTAGTTATTATGCCTTTGGAAGGATAACCATCCATTGCTTAAAAATCTCTTGAGAATAAGGTAAACATTGTCTATCTGAAAAGCTTTTTATAAAGTGAAGGAATGTTTGCTAACCAGCTTTAAACCATTCAGATGAAGAATGTCAGACAAAGAGAGCTGAGAGATAATTATTTTCTTTTCCCCAGCCACAATGTTTTCTCTGCATAAAAAAAAAAAAAACAATCTCTTTGCAAAGATTTAAGCAGGTGTGAGTTCTCTATGAATAAGGAAGTTTAGGAATGAACACAAATTGTGATCTTTTTCCCCTTAATCAGTTAACACAACATTAAAAGGGTGTCCAAGAATTTGAGAAGCCAACATTTTGATTCACTGCCTCTTTCCCTTTTATCACGGTGGAAAATGAAAAACAGTTTTAATTAACTGCACTCCTTTTTCTTTTGAATTTATGAGGCAAATAGCAAAGGTGATATTTCAAATCTCATTTTACACACACACAGACACACAAAACCTCTGTCTCAGCTTGCAAGCTGGTCAAGTGGTTTATCTAGGCCATCTCGGTTCAAGTGTTTGAATAAAGAGACACACATTGGCCCCAACCAGAATTATCTTAGGAGACTAACAGATCAGATCTCCATTTACTTCTCTCTCCTGCCTTCAATGAGGTGGAAGAAGAAGGCCTCTTGCCTAGGATGTTATGTGCTTTGCAACCCTCATCACCTTGAAAAGTTCTTCTAGAAGATCAGTGTTTCTCAACTTTGTCGCCATTAAGATAGACTTCATCTTCA
Source organism: Pseudonaja textilis (assembly GCF_049901715.1). Lineage (NCBI taxonomy): Eukaryota > Metazoa > Chordata > Lepidosauria > Squamata > Elapidae > Pseudonaja > Pseudonaja textilis. The sequence continues at coordinate 20,102,870 of NC_142000.1, forward strand.
ACTCCCAGAATTGAACTTCAACTCCCAGAATTCCTCATCCAGCCAAGGTTGAGCAACACTCTTCTAGAAGTTAATGATGGTGGAGCCAAGCCCTAGGAAACCCAAATGCCAAAAAAGGGTAACTGTCTGATCAAAGTTAGCTTGTTTGCTGACAGAGATGTTTAGCTCCATTGCGCTGTGCCAATTTTGCCCCAAAGTCTTGACCCTACTCTTTTGCTCCTTGGTGTCTCCTCCAGGTTGACTTAGACAGAGGACTTTCAGAATTCTCAGTGCTGCACCGCAGAGTCAAGCATGGTTGGAATGAACTTGTGGCAGATAATACTGAACCAGTGTGGAAGAAATACCTTGACCAGGTAGCACATTTTAGCAGCAGAAAAAGGTGTGCTTTGTGGTGGCAAAACGGTGTTAACACAATATTCCTCCTAAGGCTGAAATGGGATTATAGTGATGGACAGTAAGATAAGAGAGAAAAGTCCAGAAGCTCAAGAGAAATCTGTGGCTAAGGTGGCTGGAGAACTTCTGCAGTTGGTGCAGAGACCTGGATCTCTTGCAATGAATTCTGGGTGTGAAGTGTAGCAACATTTAATCCCACTATTGATTAGTTGATGAGGGGCCATCAAGTCTTTGTTGACTCCCAGTGACCAGATAAATAGATCTTCTCTGAGATGACCTATCCCTAAGCTGGTCCTTCAGCTCTTACAATGATGCACCCCTAACCCCTGGAACTAAGTTCTTCTATCTTTCTGGTGGTTGTCCTCTTATCCTCTTTCCTTCTACCTTTCCCAGCATTATAGCATTCTCCAGAGAGATGGGTCTTCACATAACACATCTAAAGTAGAATAAACCGTTAAGCAAAGAACACAAGAACGGCTGTCATCAACACCTCTTTCTTTCATTGTAGTTTAAGAACCCTCTGATCCTTTTGCTCCTGGCTTCTGCTGTGGTTAGTCTGATTACTAAAGAGTACGAAGATGCCGTGAGTATTACAATGGTACGTGGCTTCTCTCCAATGGAAGTGTGACCTTTGGAGTCCTTGGCTTCAGCACAGTCAGAAGGGAACATTGCCAAAGTATAAGAAGGAAAATCTAAGGATTTCTAATAAAATCCCTCCACCTTTTGCTTCTGTTCGATGGGTTGGGTGAACGACTTCCACACATACGTGAGGGGAAAACAATTGAGAATGTTTGCGTCTTTTAAAAAGAACTGCAGTTAATTATTATATCCAGATAGTTGAGATGGGATTTGCCTGAATTGTTTACTGGCATTAAACATGTGTCTGGTTTATCTACCAACTTCATCTTTTCTTCCCCATTAGGCTGTCGTTATTGTTGTCACAGTAGCTTTTGTCCAGGTATGATGATTTTCCACATTGGATTATTATTAGTAGTAGTAGTAGTAGCAGCAGCCATCAGTGAAGTCACATTAATTGCACTTCTTTTCCTGCAGGAGTATCGCTCTGAAAAATCACTGGAAGAACTTAACAAGTTAGTTCCACCAGAGTGCAACTGGTAAGCAGGATCCTTGGAAAATGTCTCAATCCTTGCAGTGGGGGCATGTCCGGCTTCTTCCTCTCTTCCTTTCTGCTTTGAAGGTCTTCTGGCTACCATCTTTGCAGCCAAAATCCAGGCAACTTCTGAATTCTGCTCAAGGAACTATCAGCATCAGAGCTTCTTGTACTCAGATGATCAGCTGCTCCGACTTCTTAACCATGGATCATACTTTTTGCTGGATGAATGTGAATGATGATGAAAAAAACTCCTACTTTCTTATCAATATTGGTGATTTATTTATCTGATCTGTATGCTGCTTACAGCCTTAATTATCAGTTCTGGGATGGATGCCCATTTCTGTGTTGAGTTCAAGGAAGAACAACTTCCAACTTTGCTAGTACGTTTGAAAGTTTAACACTTTGGTCCAATCCGAGCTTGGCCTATTACTCTTTCAAAGTCCATACATGCTTGGATGGCTTCCTTTTTTTGTCCCATCCACATCTAAGCAGACCCTGGAGGTAGGATAACAATTTGTTTGGCCGCAACCCTATAAAGTTGAATTCCACCCAATAGATTCCCAGCCAAATTGTCCGTGTCTAAAGAGTTTCTTCTTTTTTTTCCTTCCTATCTTCATTCACAACCCGTTCACGGATGTGCTCTGCTAACACCTGGTATTTCTTCTTTGCCTCTCTGAAAATCCAGCCTGAGAGAAGGAAAAAGGCAACACCTTCTCGCTCGGGAGCTTGTGCCAGGAGACGTTGTCTACCTTTCCATCGGAGATCGTATTCCTGCAGACATAAGACTCACAGAGGTAATACTTGAGGGACACGCAAGGCTCTGAATATCCCTTATGCATGTGGTCACATGAGACAATCTGAAGTGAAATTCCATAGATACTCCCATGTTATTGGTTGTTATGATTCCAAACCACTAAGAGTAGGTGAATCGAGAAAGTCCATGCAAACCTCTCAGGTCTGTGTGTTTGAAAAATGTTTTCACAGTCCAGACTTCAATATTTTTCTGGGGCTGGAGATGTAGAACATCATGACCAAGGAAATGAGCTTCAGGGAGAAGAGGCTCAATTGTAGTGGGTGCAACTCATTCCATAACTACCTTGCTTGGACATGGAAAATCTCATCTCAAATGTGGTTGTAGTTTGAAGATCCCCTGCATGCAAGTTCATTTGTTGATTCAGCTAATTTCTGTAGTCACCCATCTCATGAGCAAGTGAAAAGGAAATAGCAGTGTGGACTCAAATGATGCTGTGATCAAACGCGCTCATCCTGATTTTCTTTGAAGGTGATAGATCTCCTGGTGGATGAGTCCAGTTTGACTGGTGAAGTGGAACCTTGTAGTAAAAATGATGGCATCTTAGCAACTTCAGGAGACATAATGACTCTCACCAACGTGGTCTTCATGGGAACTCTTGTGAGATATGGCAAGGCTAAAGTGAGTGGTTTTCCAGATGTCACCTAACAAAGAGAGTTGGAGTGTGTTTTAATTTTGTGCTAGCAGTTGTTTGAAATCTTCACTGTGGACCAGTGGTGGGATTCAATTTTTTTTTACTACCGGTTCTGTGGGTGTGGCTTGGTGGGCATGGCAGGGGAAGGATACTGTAAAATCTCCAGTCAGAGGTGGGATTTTTCAGTTCTCCAAACTACTCAAAATTTCTGCTACCGGTTCTCCAGAACTGGTCAGAACCTGCTGAATACCCACCACTGCTGTGGACCTCAATCCTAGCCTCACCACCTAGCTTTTGAGAGGTGGGAGTGATGACCTCTCTTTGAAGGCTCTGCGATCCAAATCAATTCTTCCTATCTTGAACCAAGAGGGCTGTAATACAAGTTGAGTGTTTGTTCATTGCAATCATTCTTCTCCAACATGGCTGGGCTCCCTCTTGCTGTTGGGAACGTTGATCTTTCACTTGTCTCTGGTTTCTGAGCTCTTTGCTGCTCTGAAGGGGAACATAATCATTTCTGGCTTTAAGACCATGGACCTGTTTCTGGACGCTTTGGACAAAGGATAGCTCCAGCTTTGCCAGGTCCTGAGAGAACCCTCCAAAATGGCTGTCTGTTGGGGATGCTGTGTGGATTTCATACTCTGGGCTTGATCCCTTCCTTTCTGATTCATCCTTCTATCAGCTGAAGGACCTACACATGACGAAGAGATGGGTTTTCTTCATTCTCATAACAAAGCCTGACTAAATCAGCCAGAACTAAATCTATAGAACTAGAAGAGATTGAATTCACTAGAAATGGACCCCTCTGTGACATTTTCCAGTAGATGTTGAGCTGGTGGATAGCTCTCCCAGGTGGTGAACCATTGGAGTTGCATGGTGGTAGTTTCTGAAATAGAAAAACAACTTCTGTCTCTCCACAAGAGCCAATTGTGCAGGAAGAGGTGTAAGCAGAATATCTGTCCAGCTTGGAGAGAGAAGAATATTTAATTTGGAAATAAAAAAGTGACAGGTACCTTTCCCAGTTCAGAAGTCCTGATCTAAAGGTTTTAGCACAGTAAAAAGACCTTAAAGTTGCATTTATAGTTGTTGCAGAACTTACATAGTTGTCCCCCAAATATTTTAGAAGTATACAAGGGACTGGAGGGATTAGGGTTTAAGAATTTCCCTACATTATTTCAGAAAAGTCTGAAACTTTGGATTGTGAATTTCAAAACATAAGCAAAAAGTCAGCTTTGGGTATATTTTCTAACTTCTTTTTATTCTGCAGGGCATTGTTATTGGAACCGGTGAAAACTCACAGTTTGGGGAAGTCTTCAAAATGATGCAGGAGGAAGAGGTAAGAAAATGCAGAGAAATGGACTTTGAACACGTCATTCTCAAAACTCAAAACCAAAACCAGATGTTCCTTTGAGAACTTGCCTTAATTGGTCCTGTGTATTAGACATCAGATGCCACTCCATGACCAAGTTGGGAGAAAGGTGTTGACACAGTTAGTAACAACACATGACAAAACATAAAAGGAAGCTGCAGCAACTTGGTGTAAATCTGCTACAGTTTAGCCACAACCCCAAGTAGAGCTTGCAAAGATTCAGGGTAGATAGAGTGAGCCATTTATTGATCAGTGTTTGGCCATGACAACATATCATTCGATTTCTGTGGGATCTAGAATTTCAGGTACAACTTAAGCTGTTTGTCCTTGATGGCCATACAGGTCAGGTCTACCTATAGCTATAATAACAGAATCTTACAACTCTGAATGTGCTTCCTGAGCACTGATGGTGTTACCTAGTTGAGTAAAGAAATATCTACAAGGAAACAACCAAACTCAGAGAGCACCAAGGACACCACAATTCAACCAAAAGCTATAAATATTATTTTCTATTGGTACCCTTCACCTCCTTTATCTTTATGTAAACTAAGGAGGGGCATTCTCAAGTTGCCCCAATTTAAACCCTTCTTATCAGACCATTTGACGTGGGAGCAGCTCTTCCTCCTGGTTCTTCAAGATATTCCTTCTACACTGAGCCAGGGAAGACTTTAGAGATGACAAATATCACTTTGAGTCATGCTTGGAAGCAGAGCGGTAGCCAGTGCAAATGCTGTGATAATTGTTATTGTGTGGCCAATCAGTTTGATAGATTTCTTTCATGTCTTTTGCCCTTCTCCCTCCATTTCTTCTTTCCTTCTGGTCTGATGCATCAAGACTCCAAAGACACCTCTGCAGAGAAACATGGATAAATTGGGAAAACAACTTACTATTGCTTCCTTTGGGATCATTGGTGAGTTTTACTTTTTTTCCCCAAAAAACTTTGGAGACCAAAGACTATATGGTTCAGTTTTCCACTGTCCTCATTAGTGTTTCTTAACCTCATCAACTAGAAGATGTGTAGACTTCAACATGGTTGGCTGGGGAATTCTGAGAGTTGAAGTCTACACATCTTTTAAGTTACTGAGGTAGAGAAATAGTGGTCAACAAGAAACGCTGGAAACAGAGCTGGAAACAACTAGCATGGATGTGCGAGGGGAACCTTTACCTTTATCTTATGTTTTTCAAGGTTTACTTATGCTGATTGGCTGGCTGCAAGGGAAACATCTCCTTGACATGTTCACCATTGGAGTGAGGTAAGTTTGAGGGAGATTTCTTCCGCATGTAGGCATAGCATGTTGAACTATCAAAGGAGTTGAGTTGACTTGCTTAGACTTGGTTTGTTGAACTATAATTGGTTAAAAAAATCATAATGACTTGATTCTGACTTTAGATAACCCATAATGGTTGGGATCACTCCTCATGCGAGGCCAAAGCCAGACATACCACCTTATGAATCAGTATGATATGCAAATTTTCTCATAGAGTCAAAAAGGAACATATCTAGTGGACTTCCTGCCCAGTGAAAGAATTCCAGTGCTGTCCAGCCAGCCTCAATTTTAAAACCAATGCAGAGAACAGATGTTCTTAGAAGTCTTCTCATCTTTGATAAATTACAATAGATTTCTTCTATCTGGCTTCCTCTGAATATGTTGCATGACAATTCCCAATACCCTAGATGTCAAGACCCAGCTGAAGCCATCTTTGTGGCTTCAAGATTGCCACAAGGCTAAAGAGGGGACAGGGAGGGGGGAATAATTAGCTGAGGTTTTGCAGTCAAAACAAAAAGTTTTCCTGTGGGAACCAAGGTCATTCCAACAGGTGGCTGGGAGAGGAGAAGCGAAGTAACCAAGCAACCAGCCAGCACCTCTATTGGACAATGTGAATGATGACTTGGGGAAAGGGGAAAACTTTCACTTTTAATCAGGTGAAAACCACAGAGTTGGTTTTCACCAGTTGTGCCAATATGATGTATCCAAATAAATTGTTCTTTGAGTAATCTATCTGCCTTGGAGTTCTGACTTCAATGGGTGCATTACTTGGAACCCTGACACTAGAGACATCAGGTCAAGACAGTAGAACTAGAAGTCTTAATGGAAAGGCCAACTTTGACCTAAATGTCTTCCCTCGAATAGACATTCCACAAAAACCTGCATTCCTGGGTCATTTACCCATATATCCATTGGCCCAGTCTTCTGTGTCTACTCTAGAATGAGGGTTTTGGAGCAAGTTGATGCTTGGGTATACTTCCTTGCAGGAAGAGGTAGTGGTGTGTAACATCAGTGGTAAATGATTGTGTGTGCGCAGCTTGGCGGTGGCTGCCATCCCTGAAGGCCTTCCCATCGTAGTCACGGTGACGCTAGTATTGGGTGTCTTGAGAATGGCCAAGAAACAAGTCATTGTGAAGAAGTTGCCTATAGTGGAAACTCTAGGTGAGTCGCACACTTATTTCTCCTTCCTTAATTTTTCTACTTTCCTTTGATCCTTCCTCCCTCCCTCCCTTTTCCTCCTTCCTTCCTCCCTGCCTTCTCCTTCTCCTTCCTTCCTTCCTTCCTTCCTTCCTTCCTTCCTTCCTTCCTTCCTAATACAGTAAAATAAGTTGAAAGCAGCATTTTCTGTAGTCCCCAATTGGATAGCACAATTTGAGGAATGCTCCCTGGGTTTCAGGAATGTTGGAGGAAACGTAATTTTAAAAAATCTGTCGGAGGATACAAATCTAATATCTAAAGCCTGGAACAGCCATCTATTAGACAATTTCAGGAGCGGGGGAAACTTTCATAACAAGCAAATGAAAATAGACAATGAGTGCTTCTGACCAGAGGACATTAACTCCAGGTAGGGAGAAGAATTAACGTTTCCTCCTCATGATTTATTCCTGAGAAGATATCTTTTATTAGTTCAAGCCGTCTGAAAAATGCAAACGATGTAAGTCTTCCTGGAGATAATAGCCCTTCAGAATCATGTTGGGGAAGGTTAGATGAAAGAGATAAAATTAATAACATTTTCTAGCACAAGATAGAATTGATGGCTGCTGGCTTAGTGCTTTTTAAACGGTGGCAGACATATAGGATAAATCTTTCAGATGGCCTTTGATGTGAGAAGTGGCCATCTTTTCTGGTGGACCTTCTGAAGTTACCTAGATTGCCAGCGTAAGGCAGGAAAGACTGGGTCAAACTGATAGCAGAATAACAGATTTGAAGGGACTTTGGAGATCTTCTAGTCCGATCCCCTGTTCAAGCAGGGACCCTGTTTCAGGCAAACATTGTCCATGCTCTGCTTAAAAACCTCCAGGATTGGAGCATCCACAACTTCTGGAGACAACCGTTCCGCTGATTAATTGTTCTCAAGGTCAGGAAATTCCTCCTTAGTTCTAGGTTGCTTCTCTCCTTGATTAGCTTCCGTTCATTGCTACTTGTCTTGCCTTCATGTACTGTGGAGCATAAGTTGACCTCCCCTCTTCTTTGTGGCAGCTCCTCAAATATTGGAACACTGCTATCACGTCACCCTCTAGTCCCCCTGTTCATTAAACTAGGCAACTAAACATCTGGTATTTGGAGGGCCCGTACTACCAACTTACTAACCTAAGACCCAGTTTGGACAAATCCTTTCTTCTCAGGCTGTTGCAATGTGATTTGCTCTGATAAGACTGGAACTCTGACTACCAATGAGATGACCGTGATTCAGCTTGTGACCTCCGATGGATTTAAGGCAGAGGTACTCCAGATGTTTCCTTAGCACTAATGGGTTAAATCTTAGCCATACTTATCTAACGTCTTAGACTGGGCTTTTTTTTTTAATGTGGTTCATACCTGTACTACTTCATGGACTCTTAATTATTCATTTCCATCCAAAATGTCCTTGATTTATGACTGTTCCCATTGTCCAATTCTTTAAAAAGAGAGAATTGCCTTCTAATCAAGATTTTGTCTTTGTAATGTGGATAGAAATGGTTGGATGTTCCTTGGGATGTTTCTTTACATTCCTTCTTACCGATTTATATTCTTCCAGGTGAGTGGAGTTGGATATAACAGAGAAGGAAATGTGTGCCTTTTACCTTCTAAAGAAGTCATCAAAGGATTTTCAAACATCTCAGTGGGAAAACTTGTGGAGGTAAATTATTTGATTACTTCAAATAACAGGTTATTCCAATAACCTGTTATTATTAATAATAGTGCCCTGAAGGATGAAAACAAGTGCAGCATTTGTAAAGTTTCATTTCCAGTCCTGAGGCACACATAAATATGTTTATTTACATATAAAACCTGAGGCCCCTGGGGCAGCTTCCAAAAAATCTTGAAGGACCTTTAACAATGAGAATAGGATAGAAACTCTATGAGGGAACAAAAGTCATGAACTCAGCATGTTTGAAAAGTCCGCGCTGAACAGAAAAGCTGTACCATCTAAATCTCAATAAAGGGGAAATTAGTATTTTTTAAAAACAAAAACAGAAAATTCAGTCCACAAAAATGATTTGACCCATAAATGATGACATGTTTGCAGTGGACAACATATTGCTGGAGAGATGCTATTGCTTTTTTCTTAGGAAGTTCATTTAAAGTAAAGCAAAATTTCATGATATGCAAAATGTTTATTTATTGGAGGAAGGCTAACTTTCAAGGCTGTAGACCTGGCTCATGGTTTGGGAGCTCATCCTTGATTCGAGTTGAACCCAGAGCTGATTCGCTCACCTCTTTCTGCACCTCCTAAACGTTGGAATGAAATTTTTGCAGGCCGGTTGTGTCGCCAACAACGCCGTGATCAGGAAGGCAGCAGTGATGGGACAACCCACGGAAGGAGCCCTCCTTGCCTTGGCTATGAAGGTAAGGTCCTTAACTACGATTCATAGACTTGCTAATTTTATATTTTGTTTGGTTTTGTTTAATATGAAAATGCATAGAGGTAGCCCCTTGCTGTACTGTGATTGTCAAAATAGGAGAGATTTAACATTTAACATTCTGATTTAACATTCTGATGATTGTGCAATTAAAAAATGAATCAATCAGAATATTATAAGTTGTCTGCATATTATGGAGTCCTACCATTTCTTCTTAATTTCCCTTCAAAAGTCTGGAACTCAATCAGTTAAAAATAAATGTGTAACACACACACACACACAAATATCCAATGGATTGGAATAATGCCACATAATCCTTGACCCCACCTACCACTTCCATTAGATCGACTGGAAAATAGGATCCTGGGAAAGACAGAGGTTTTCTAATAGAGGAATATTATTTCCAGAACCAGTATAGATGCGTACAAAAGAAGCAGTTTAGCTCTGAAAAGATGGAGAAAGACAATGCTGGAACAAAAGAGGCCTGATCATCTCAGCATCTCCTTGGGGGGAAAGCTGGAGAGATTTAGAAAATTCCCAACCACCACCCCACCCCCCAGTTCTCCAAGGGTGGAAATTGTGAGTTGCAGACTGGAGTAGAGTAGAGGGAATAGAAATTAGAATTAGAATAGTTGGAGGGACCTTGGAGATCTTCTAACTCCTTGATCAAGAAGGAAACCCTGTACCATTTCAGACAAATGGTTGTCCAATCTCTTCTTTAAAATTTTCAGTGTTGGAGCACCCACAACTTCTGGATACAAGTTGTTCCACTGGTTAACTGTTCTAACTGTCAAGACATTCCTCCTTGGTTCCAGGTTGCTTCTCTCCTTGATTAGTTTCCACACATTGCTTCTTGTCCTGCCCTTGGGTGCTTTGGAGAATAGCTTGACTCCATCTTCTTTGTGGAAGCCCCTGAGATATCAGGAAGGTGACCTAACTGGGAACACAGTCTGCTTGTATGTTTGTAATAAAGCAAGATGGATAAAGGAAGTTTAGCGTTCAAAAGAAAACTCAGTCTAACTAGCCCTGGTTTGATAAGGATCAAGAAGACATCTACTTTTCCAAAGCCTGACATTGCCGTTCAAAAGCAACCTAGACATTCAGCACTAAAATATTCAGCTTTTGACCAGAGGGGTGTTGATGCAATTTTGTGTCGATCTAGTCTAGTTCAACCAACGAATTCATGCTGACATTCTGTCCTTCTCTTATCTGTTTTAGATGGACCTGGATGATATAAACAATACTTATGTGCGAACAAAAGAGATTCCCTTTAGCTCGGAGCAAAAATGGATGGCTGTGAAGTGTGCTTTGAAAAATCAGGTAGATAAGGAAGCAACTGCATGGGTTTTAGTTGTAGACCAAGCTTAGAAACTAAAGAAATCATTCTTGTGGGAATTTATTCCAGTTAAAGGCATGTAGTCACTTTTATATCCCATGGTTTTTCCTCTTTTTGATCCTCACAACTCCTTTTAAGGAAGGCTCAGCAGAGTTGACCCAAGTTGGCTTGATGGCCTTCAAGACTGGGTGATATGGCAAATCCAGAGGACTTTCCAAAAATGGTGCTCTAACTTCCTATATCCTTGTGGGATTCAAACCACATCCTAAACCAGTCAAATAAACTATGACATAGCTTAGCATGAAGGTTCATTTCTCTTCTGTCTCCAACACAAGCTGAGTTGGAGAAGCAAAATATTTCCTTTCCTAATATGATGCAGCATGCCGTGTTTTAAAAATATTGTGTATATAATAAACAACTTAATTCAGGATGTAAAAAGGTCAATGGTTCTAGATGTTCTCCTGGTGGTATCTTCCACCTTCTCCTTTCTCAGGATCAAGAAGACATCTACTTCATGAAAGGGGCCTTTAAAGAAGTGATGCAGCATTGTACCATGTTCAACAACAGAGGGACTGCTCTGCCCTTGACTCCCCAACAGAAAGCTTCCTACGCCCAAGAAGAAAAGTGCATGGGTTCCCTTGGCTTGCGAGGTCGGTCTGTGCCTGTGCCTCATTTTATCCCAATCTTACGTCCTCGACAAATGAAGGTTCTTGAGCAAAACCAGAGTCTTTAAGCCATCTAAAGAAAATAGCTTCATACTAAGGATGGATTTTGATTATGCTTTGGATGTGAGGTGGTGGCTTCCTAGGAAGGAGCACATTCCAAGCAGAGGGGTGAGACAAGATGCAGCCCAGCCCAAAGCTGGGTCAGAGGAAGAGGTTTAGAACAGCTGCTCCCTATAATACCCCCCAGGGGATGGTCAGGAGCGTAAGAGCAAGGAAACACATTAGTTCCAATTAAATTGATTCATTGCTCATGCCGGTGGATAGGAATCTTGTTCTGGCCCAGCTCCCCAAACACGACAAACCCGCTGGTGTGAACTCAAAAGATTCCTTTATTAGGAGCTCCAGGAATAAGTTTCTCTCTCAACGCAGGCTAAACAGTCCATCGGGTAGAGAGATGAATAGAGAGATGAATAGTTGTCGGCCTTTGATCCCCAGAGTTGGGTGGAGCTTCGCTAGCAGCGGTGGCTCTTCTGTCCCAAGGACCGGCTCATAGATTTCCACCGCTCTCCTCTCCTCTGCCTCCTGCACAGCCGCGCGTCAGGCACTGGACCCAGCTGTCCCTTCTCTTCCTCCTCAGCCACCTCCAAACTTGGGGGCTGTTGACTCTCTGTCGGAAGACTGAAGGACAGCCCAGGCTCTGCCTCTGCCTCTCTCTCTCTCTCTCTCTGACAGCTTCATTCCCTCTTTCCCCTGGAGCTGAGGCTGATCCTGACTCCCGCGCTTCCTCCTGCTCCCGATTCAGTTGCTGGAAGGGCCAGTAGCCGATAGGCTACAACAAACCTAGTCAGTTAACGATTAGAACTATTTTGACCTACATATGGGTTAATGGATTTTAAGAGGCGTTAGATTTAAACCACTTGTGGGCATGTTGAGACTCTAGCCTGATTCGTCTCTTGACTCGGGTCCCAGGCTCTGCCATTCATTCTCATATAGGCATGTAATAATGGTTTAATCTGGCAAGATTCTGCCTACTGTGCCTAAACAAATAAAGGACTGAGCTTTAGCTGGGTTGTTTTATGGTGTTCTTGGGCTAAGCCTGATAATTCACTTGCAATCACTGGATTATGAATTATTACAGTTGGAAGTTTTATATGTTATTGTTTTAATATTATGGTGATTGTAATATAGCTTTGACACTTTGTTTATATTACAGCAAGCGTGTTTAGTGTCATGACTGAAGCAACCTAGAAGTATTTGAACTAAGTAAACAAATCAGCCCTAGCTTCTTTCAATAGTGGGACATAAAACAGAACCTCTTACAAACATTGTAAATTAGCAGAAGATTCTCACAGAAATTTAAATTTAAATATCCTGGTTCTGAAGAGTTTATTTTATAGGCAAGGGGCAAAATCTAGATACTTTTTTTAAAAAAATTGGATGAATAAACAAATTGGAAGCCAGTGCAACTGTAATAAGATGAGTCAAACATGACCTGATAGCAGAGAATCAAGTTGCAATGTTCTGTACCAACTGCATTTTTCCAAATTTTCCAGAGGCCACTCCATGCCAGTAATTTAAATAAAAAGTAATGTGGTTCATCATGATTCCCAGTCTCTTATTCTCATCTTAGTGCTCGCCTTGGCTTCTGGACCGGAACTTGGCAGATTGACCTTTTTGGGTCTAGTTGGAATCATTGATCCGCCACGAGAAGGCGTAAAAGAAGCTGTTAAAGTTCTCAATGGCTCAGGTGTAGCTGTGAAAATGATAACTGGAGATGCCTTTGAAACAGCTTTGGCTATTGGTAAGCAAGACATGGAATACAGCATTTATTTATTTTCTTTTTAGAATGGAATGCCCTATTTGATCCTTACCTTGATTCCATCTTAGATAATACCTTGATTCCATCTTAGATATAGATGAAGCTGCGCTGAAAGGTTCGGGTTGGACACAGCAAGGCTGCCTTCTTCTAATCTAACCCAACAGTGCAAAAAATTCCCATGCAACACCACTATTTTCTTAATTACAAATTGCTTTACCCTGCTCATTTAACAAGTCAGAGATCTTCAACCATTTGTCATCTGCATGATGTGATTTCATGAAGGGAGAGGCTAATCATTTCAGAGAATGCAGATCTCTTTCTCCTCCCTTGCCAACTCCAGAGAAGTCACATGTCATGGTCCTGCAACCTTTTGAGAATCCAATGTCAACAGCAAAAAATAAAACTTTGCTGGATCGTAGCTTTGTTTTTATTCCGGATTTCCTTCTCTGAAGTTCTGAAGAAGGTTGCATGGATACTTCTTTCCAAGAGCTCCAACAGAGTTAAATCCAGCTCCAAGCTAACATCCTTGGCTGCTTCCTTGAGATCATCTATTGGTTCTTTCACTCAAGAGATGCAGCCAGAGAATCACACAGCAAGGAAAAGCCTAGAGGTATCCAGAATGCCTCGATCATGAAAGGACTCAGAAGAGGTCCAATTTTGAAATGAAACACTAAAAATGTGGCCCTTTTTGAATCATAATGAGCCATTTCTTAATGTGCACGTGGTTTGTACAAGTTAAACCTACCATTATGTGCTTAATGAATTTCTTTCCTTGCAGGGAAGAACATTGGTCTTTGTAATGGGAAAATGAACGCTATGTCTGGGGAAGAACTGGAGAACATTGATGACTCGACGCTGTCTTCAAGAATCAAAAATGTAACGGTGGCTTGAAGGAGTCATGAGAATATATGGGATTGGGCAACTCTTCTCAAACAAAATCACGGTCTCATGTACATCTCTTCTTCCCCGCCTCCTCCAGGTTTCCATCTTCTTCAGAACAAGCCCCAAACACAAAGTTAAAATTATAAAGGTATCCTTCAGACTGTAAACTCTAGAGTGCCAAGATTTTTCTCTTGTAATGCAATTCTTTTCCTTGAAATGATTCTGCTTCTTGGTGATCTCCCCTTAATGTATGAAATAACTGCTGACTGCAAAAATTAAGATTCATTCTCTTCCTTCGTTTTTCTTGCAACTCATTCTGAAACCAAGGATCTATTCATTCTTCGCTAACAATCAGGAGGGAGAGACCATCACTGCCTAGCTGTTCAGATAGCGACAAATGAAATAATTCCAAATTAGGATGCATTTATTTTGTCACTGATTCACTTACAAAACTCAAGACTGCATCTTTTAGCAGTAATAAAACCAAACCGTTGCCTTTTATTTGAGCAAAGGAAATTTCCAACTCTGTTCTACTTTCTTAAGTAGTGAATTAACAACGAACTGCAGGAAAAAAAAAATAGACTGAACTTGTTAGTAAAAACATATTGTCGCCCTGGTTGAATTATTGCGGTTTTCTTTGCCCGCTGGCTGCACCAAGGGGCAAGTAACTTTTATTTGTTGTTGATTTGAGACGTGTAGGTTAAAAGTAAGCACAGTTGATTAGCTCAGAAAAACTCCCAACAACTAATCCACAATCACCTTGTTCCAGTTTATGACAATCATAAAGGGACAATCAGATAATTATTTAAATAGACCTGCATATAAACAGCCTCTTGGCTAATGTGGAATTAAGGCATCGATATGAACGTGGTTTAGCTTGATTCTAGCAATTATCTTTGCATGAACATTTATCCTTGGGTTTATGGGCAAAGTAATCTCTGATAAAGAGATTTAAATAGATCACAAATCTTACTTTTTTAATTGGAAGAATTAATGCTTACAGTTTCTAACAGCTGACGTAATATCTGTGTACATTTTAGCACCAATAACCTAAGATCCCTACTCTGAACATTTAGGCTCTTTTCTTGATGTTGAATGTCCTTGACTTATGACCATTATTTAACAACCGTTCAAAAGTTATGACCAGGCAGCAACACTAATTTGGATTAGAGAATGGATATTTTTAAATAATAAGAGAACATTAACTCTAGGACATGATCTACAAATTGGATGGCATGCCATTTTGTGGGAGAAGAAAAATAAGACATATCTACATGTTAAAAACATTTAATTAGAGATGCATAAATAGAGATTTGGCAGAAAATTAGGAAAAAAACACTATATTAAGATACCAGGCTGACTTTCAACTATAGAAGCAATGATTTACCCAAATACTTTGGATAGTACTAAAATGATCAGGTACAATCAACTATTAGATAATCAAGAAAACTTAAAGACAAACCAAAAATTGAAGGAAGAAGGAATAATGATAGATTGGTGGCCTTATTTGCAGGTGCAAACAAAATACAAAAAAGATATAGAAGAATTTAGCATAGATAAAATTCTGCAGGAAATTGACAAAGTTTTATTAGAACCAGAGGAAAAACGTATATCCAAAATATATAATTCCCTCCTAAAATCTGATAAAGAAGAGGAGGCAGTGAAACAAACAATGATTGCCTGGGTGAAAAATTTTGGATACAACATACAACTAGAGGATTGGGAAAAACTTTGGATGAAAAATTGTAAATTAATAATGGCAGCCATGTACAAAGAAAATCTCTACAAAAGTTATGATGGCACTGAAAAAAGTGACGTATGACCGGAACTAATACCGTGGCAGTGCCCTGGGGTGACAAGATCCAGGGGCTCTTGCCAAGCGAAGTCAATGAGGAGGGTAGCCAGATTCCCTTAATAACTTAATGTGATTCATTTAATGAGCGCAGCAAACAAAGGTCATAAAATCAGGTGTGACTTACTGAACAACTGCACTGCTTAGCAGATGTTCCGGTTCCAACTGTGGTCGTACGTCAAGGATTGTCTGCAATTTAAATGGGCTTCCTCCCCCCCCCCCAAGTCAAAGCTTCTGTCCACCAGGTGAAGGCCAAGGTTTAAACTCATCTGTGACTTCCGTAGGCTTTGCAAAAGGCTGGGGCCATCGTGGGAATGACAGGGGACGGAGTGAACGACGCTGTGGCTTTGAAGTCTGCCGACATTGGGATCGCGATGGGACGGGCAGGCACGGATGTAAGCAAGGAGGCTGCAAACATGATTCTTGTGGATGACAACTTCTCAGCCATCATGTAAGTGGTTTGTGCCAGAACTGTTTCTCTGACATACACCCTTCCTAAAACTCCTTTGATAGCAATGGCACTTAGGCTTATATACCACTTCACAGTGCTTTACAGTCCTCTCTAAGCGGTTTAGTGTGTCGTGCCTCTGGAGGAGTCTGAATCGGAGGAGGAAGACAAACAGCTGACGGGGAGTGGGAGTGTGGCTCCATTGGCTGTGGAGGAAACTGGGGAAGGGCTAAGTCTGACTGGACAGAGCAGGGGGGGAGGTAGAACAAAGGAGAGGGAGTTCAGAGGAAGACCCAGGCCCACCCCTTCTTCATCCTAGGGCACGCAGGGAGTTATGGGGGAGAGAGCAACGTGGGTTGCATGGTTTATGGGGGAGGAAAGGGCCCCGATTCCCTTCATTAGCCACACCTGGGAATGAGAGTTTAAAAGAGATGCAAGCTGAGTGTGGTGTCTGCTGGGAGCAAGCATGAGTTTATCTTGTGTTGACTTTGCTTATCTCTGTTCCTGGCATCCTCCCAACTGTGTTGAGTTATTGCCATGCCTTCACGTCTGGAATTCTTGCTCCTGCCCTGCCGGAGTAATTACCTCATTTTGCCTTGATTGGACTTTAAGTTACAGTTTTTGTTGACACATTTTGGACTTGATTCTCTGCAGCCAAAGGCTGTTCCTGGGAGAGTTTTTTCTCCAGCCAGAAGGTAACCAGACATTGGGGGCAAAGCCGGAGCTAATAAAGGGACTCCTACTGATTATCTGTGTTGCCTTTGTGCCATCCCCCTTTGAGTCATCACACAGTCGTCACTTCCTGTCTGGACTGAATACCTTGCACACAGATTATGAACAAAGTATCTCAGTTTCGGCAGGATTTTCGTAATAGCATTAGTACTTAATCTTATATGCCGCTTGCTCCCGACAATTTGAATCCTCATTTTATTGACCTCGGAAGGACGGAAGGCTGAGTCAACCTTGAGCCGGTTGGGATCGAGCTGCCAAACTGATGGCAGATGCCAATCAACAGAAGTAGCCTGCAGTGCCGCCCTCTAACCATTGCGCCACCATGGGTCACTGATGTTAATGTGCAACATCGAACAGCCCACTGAGCACTCCTGAGTGTACACTCATGCCCCTTTTTTCCACTGAAAAAGAAGAGGGTAGAATTGGCGGAAACCTAAAATGGAGGCTAATTGCTGTGATTAAATTTCCCTCTGGTTCCTGGGCAATGGTAATAAAACCGAGGCAGTAATGAACTTCGGTATGTATCTATGGAGATTCTCAATCCTCTAGATCAGGGGTCCCAAACCAACGGTCCCCGGACCAGTACCGGTCCGTGGATCATTTTTTACTAGGCCGCAAAGCTTGGGTGCCGCCATCTTGTTTCGACGGCGCTTCCGGGTTTTCAGTTGGAAAGCGGCATTTGGGTGCTCGTGCCTTAGTTTCATCGAAGGGGGGGCAGCTTCGAACAAAGAGCCGTCCCGATGGTGGTGGAGTCTCGCATTACTCAGGTACCGATCCGTGAAAGAATAAATAATCGTGAAACTGGTCCCTGGTTCAAAAAAGGTTGGGGGCCACTGCTCTAGATGATGGTTGTCTCAAAGGTGCTTTTTCAAGAGAAAACTGGACTGTTCTTTTTTTTTTATTTGAACACGTTTTGCTTCTCATCCAAGAAGCTTCTTCAGCTCTGCCCAGATGGTGGTCAGAGCTGAAGAATCTTCTTGGATGAGAAGTGAAATGTCTTCAAAGAAAAAAAAAAACCCAGATAGTCCAGTTGGGTCTTGGAAAAGCACCTTTGGGACGAACCTCAGAAGAGTGTATGAAATGACTTCAGGATTATTTCTGTTGAAATAAATATATAAAAAAAAATGGTTTTATTAAAAAAAAAAACAATGGATGATGTTCTGTCCAAGCTTAACTATTTAGATCCGAGTATGGACGTTGTGTTTTCTTCCCAACAGACACGCCATAGAAGAAGGGAAGGGCATATTTTACAACATTAAGAACTTTGTTCGATTTCAACTTAGCACGTAAGTCATGACAAAGAAGAAATAGAACGGAAGCTGTTTTTCAAAAAGGGCGGAGAATGTTGATTAAATTTTTTCTCCTGCTTTTCTTCCTATAGGAGCATCTCCGCTCTAAGTTTAATAACTCTGTCCACCATATTCAATCTGCCAAATCCACTCAATGCTATGCAGATCTTATGGATCAATATCATCATGGATGGCCCTCCAGCTCAAAGGTGAGGACCCCAGGATGAAAATTAGAACCTTCCCATCGCGAAATCCAGATCTGATTTCTTTCCGCTTCTTCCATGAAGACTTAAATATACAATTAAAATAGAACTCGAAAATTCCTGTCTGAAATTGGATATGAAAAGTGATTTTGAGGGAAAACTGGTTGATACCCGTCCTTTCACCAACTACAAATCTACCAAAGACAAATATACGCGCTCAGTATTTGTACAATGATCAGTTCTTTTGAAGTTAGAGTTTATAGAACTATTATCAAATCCCTTTCTCTTTTTCCCCCCAAAGATTCAGACAATTACGAGTGAAGAGATTATTTGTAGCTGACGATTGAATTGTGGGTCTTTGGTGCTCTCTGAGCTTGGTGGTTTTCTTGCAGACATTTCATGACCCAACTAGATCACATCATCAGTGCTAGGACCGTGTGCTAGCAGTGCTGATACCTAGTTGGGTCATGAAACGCCTGCAAGAAAGCAACCAAGTGCAGAGAGCACCAAGGACCGCATGAGTAAGACGATATTACAACTTATTTTCTTTATAAGTGGCATTTCAGTATCCCTACTTAATATCCAAGTTTGGCACTGTCCATATTTGGTCCGCTGTAGTCTAACATGCCTTAGAGATTCAAAATCTATCCATGGCCATTTCCATAGTAAATATAAATAACCAGTTAGTCTGTTGTTTATAAAATAATGTCATTATTATTGTTGTTGTTGTTATTATAATTATCATCTTTATTATATAGTTTGGGGGTTGAACCAGTAGACAAAGATGCCATCAAAAAACCTCCAAGAAACACCACGGATACAATTCTCAGCAAGTCCCTGATCCTAAAAATTATCCTTTCGGCAACCGTTATCATCATAGGGACCATTTACGTCTTTTGGAAGGAGGTGAGATTGTAGGTAGATCATCCTAAGACCCTTCCTGGTTCCATCACCCTTTTGTGACTTTTTTCCGCCTTTGATGCAACCAACTCAGAGAAGGAGTCTTGGCTGCTTGGCTCAGGATTTGCATTCTGGATGAGGAATGCATTCTTCAATTGGTTGAATTGGAAACTCCAGATCAGCTTTTTTTTTTTCTTTTGAAGACATGCAAAAGGTTTTCTCAGTAAAGATGTAAGATGCAGGTGTCTTATGAAGATTCTCAGTCATCTAGATCAGGGTTGTCCCAAAGGTGCTTTCTCCAAAGGCAACTGGACTTCCTTGGGTTTTGTTTTTTTTCCTTGAAGACGTTTCGCTTCTCATCCAAGAAGCTTCTTCAGAACTGAAGAAGCCTCATGGATGAGAAGCGAAACGTTTTTCAAGCAAAAATGAAGGAAGTCCAGTTGCCTTTGGAAAAAGCACCTCTAGGTTTTCCTAGATGATGTTTCAGCAGTTCTAAATAGGCCCTACATCTGTTGGCACTCTTCAGGTGACCCCGAGGGCGCACATAAATCTCAGTGACTCTCAGAGTGCCAACGACCAGATGAGTGCAAGGAAGAGAAATCCTTCCCTTCTCCCACCATTCGGTCAGAACTGAAGATGCTTCTCGGACAAGAAAGGGAAACATCTTCAAGAGGAAAAAAAAAAGCAAATTAAGTCTAGTTGCCTTTTTAAAAAAAGCAACATTGGCACTTTTTGCAGGTGGAAATTGCACAGAATGGCAAAATTGGGCACATTTTGGGGCATTTTAGGCTTTCATCAACCTGCTGGTGGCTTGTCTGTCAACAGGTGCAGATTTAAGCCCGTGATATTTATATGGTTTGGCACGACTGCCTTCCTTCCAAATCTTTCTTTCAAAAGAAGGGCAACCCGTTTTCAAGGTGATTGTGACTTTGTCGACAAAAGGCTCATTGTGAGGTGGGAGGGGCTTTGATATGTTATGCTGACACTCGATTTCTCCTCTTCCTCCCCCTCCTCTTTTTCAAAGACACTTTTTTTCCACCTTGCCTTTCCAGCTTCCGGAAAGTGGCATAACGCCCCGGACGACAACAATGACTTTCACTTGCTTTGTTTTCTTTGACCTCTTCAATGCCCTGACCTGTCGTTCTCAGGTGAGAGTGGAAGCTTAATTCAGCAGAGCCCATTGAGAAAGGAAAGGCTTGGCAAACTAGGAAGGTGCGCAACGTTTTAACAAGAGCCGGCTTAATTTTTGTTTTCCTTGGGGAGAGAAGCCGCGAGGAACTGCACCGCACTCCTTCCCTTAGCTTAGCCCTGGTGGCTCAGTGGTTAGAATGCAGTATTGCAGGCTCACTTTGCTCACTGCTGACTGCCAGCAGTTCTGCAGTTCGATCCTGACCGGCCCAAGGTTGACTCAGCCTTCCATCCTTCCGAGATGGTTAAAATGAGGACCTAGATTGTCGGAGGCAATAGGCTGACTTAAAGAGGGCTGTAAAGCACCCTGAAGCAGTATGTCAGACTAAGTGCTAATGCTGTTACGAAAATCCGGCCGAAGCTGAAATACTCTGTTCATAATCT
Organism: Pseudonaja textilis; assembly: GCF_049901715.1. NCBI lineage: Eukaryota > Metazoa > Chordata > Lepidosauria > Squamata > Elapidae > Pseudonaja > Pseudonaja textilis. Next base: position 20,123,717 of record NC_142000.1, read on the forward strand.
GCGTGAAAGGTATTCAATCCAGACAGGAAGCTACTACATACTCCCACTGAACAATTTCCCTCTGACTGTTGTGCCGTGACCTCCCACCATCCAGACCCAGGAAAACAAAGTCGATTGCTTCCTTTCCTTTCTTTCTTGTGGCTAAGTCTTACTGAACCTAAAATACTGTGTGCGTGAATGTATATATGTGCAAAATCGTGCATGTGCGTCGATACACATACACATATAAGCTTAAATTGAACGTTATGAAGTTATAGCATCAAAAATACATATTTGTGCAACCAGCTTTAAAGTAAAAATTCCATTTTTAAAAAATTCACCTGTCAGACTCCAACATCATCTACAATTGTTTTTGTTAGGAATGCTACTGTATTATGGCACAATGGTTATAACCCTCTTTTCGGTAAACTCAAGGTTGCTGATTGGAAAAGTAGGAAAGGAGCATTATTTGCAGAGATAGAGGGAGAGAGGGAAGGAGAAGGAGGGGGAGAGAGAGGGAGGGAGAGAAAGAAAGATCTTTCTTGGAGCTACTTATTTTTCCCTGGTTCTGTTTCTTTTAATAAGCCCAACAGCCTCCTGTTTTAGTGGTTCTCCAGTCATTTGAGGTAGATTTCTGGGCATGAAATAAACCTCTTGGGGTGAATCTGTAGCAAAGCATTAGTCAAACTGGACTGGAGCATTGAAGATAAGCTATGGAGGGTGGGTGAATCCTTTAAAATCAAAGCAGAAACAATTTAGCAGGAGTTACTAAATTGATGGTTTCATACCTTGCTACCCTCAACAAAGCGTCACTGCACCTTCGAAAGAATTTGAAGAAGGAACTGCTAATTTTTTGTCTCAGTCAAAAAACAACAACGTTAAAAGGCTAATTTCATGCACCCCAGTAAATCGTGGTTTGCTTTAACTCAGTTGCTAAGAAAACCATAATTTACTGCAGCCCTATATTGTACTAAGCCCTATATTGTACTAAGCCGTAGTTAAACAAGCATGCTTAGCTTCATATAACGAAGTAAACCAAGCAGATTCTGGTTTGTTAAGATACATATACCAGGCTATGCACATTAAATATGTCTGTGCATTTAAGATATCTGAAGGGTTCTTTTTTTCCCCCCTTTCTAAATACAAAACAGCAAATTGGCACTTGCAGGAGAAATGCTAAATTCATTCAAAATTCTCTCCTTGAACTTTCTTATTGATGCCAACAATAGTAAGAAAAGCACCTGGTTCAAAAATACCTGCATTGACGTTGCATTGATTTGCTGTTGATTACCTGATTTCATTAATCATCTGATTTGCTAAAAAAAAAAGAATCTACTTTGAACAAAAAAAAATCAGACTGGGCTCCCAGAAGGAAAAAAAAAAAAAAAAAGACCAAGTTACTTATTGAATGATCTGATCTTCCTTTCTCTCCTCCAGATGAAACTGATACTGGAAATCGGTCTTTTCCGAAACCGCATGTTCTTATATTCGGTGCTGGGTTCCATTTTGGGTCAAATGGCTGTAATTTACATCCCCCCCCTGCAAAAGATCTTCCAGACAGAGAATTTACGAGCGCTGGGTAAGTCATGGAACTCCGCTTTCGAAGGAGGATTTCAATCTTTCCAAATAAAAGGTTTTAAGATTATATAGAAATTCCAGCTTCTCAGCATCGGGAATGGAAGAGAGCCAGCTCGCTTCCAAAATTGTACGTCTTTTCTTTCCGACAAGTCTAAATGGCAACCTTCAAAAAACGTGAACCGTGAAAATCACGAGGATCCGGGGGATACATTATCCTCCTCTGGGGGCAAAAAAAAAATTCATTGCCAACCCTTTATGTCATAAAATACTTCTAGGGTCTTTTTAGAGTTGCCAACAGAAAGGGATCGGGGAGCAGTGGGCAGCTTCCATTCCATAAATGTTTTCAAAGATCGCTTCTAGGTGACCGAAGTTTCTGCCGCACAAAATTTTAACTGGAGAATATGATTGATGACTCTTGGCTATGGATGTGTCCCATTGGAGAATATGAATGATGATACACCCAGGAGGTGGGGGGGAAAACCAGGGTCAAAGGTGACAATGAATGATGTATCTCAGAGTCAGCTGCACCCAGGTAGCGCTGGCATATTTACTCCAAATAAATCTTCTTTAAGCTTTGGAAGTTGGTTCAAGAGTCATGATTTAAATGGGGGCAACTGCCGGAACCCTGACAGCTATTTTCATGTCAATGTCCTTATGGCTCCCATTAACTGTAAGAAAATAGTCCTCCAAAATGCAGTTTCAATAGAAGCGGAATACGGAGAGGATCCTCAGTTGCCAACTAATGACCCCTTGGGTGTTTTGCTTCCGTCTTAGTAACCCTGTCGTTTCCTTCTCTTGATAGACCTGTTGTTCCTCACCGCCCTAGCGTCTTCGGTCTTCATCCTCTCGGAACTGGTCAAAGTGTGCGAGAAATATTGTTGCAGGTCCAAGGCAGATCACAAACCACTGGAAATGGCCTGACGAACAGAGCACGCCTTGTGTCAACGATGTGAGGGCAAAGACCGTGGGGCATGGGGCAAAGGAATGGTCAAAATAAAAGACCAAGTAGCCCTCAGCTGCATAATGGATTGGGGAAAAAGACGTTCAGGAGAGACCCTCCCTAGTTTCTCAGGCTGTAAAGGAGATGGAAGAAGACGTGTCTTTCCAGACTTGAAAGGTTCTGCCAATGTAGCCTCACAACACAGTGGAATTAGCTCATCGGGTTGTGAATGATTCCTATCTGGTTAACCTGGCATGGTTTGGAACCGTGCCCTCCAATTGGGTTCAAAGGGAATATCACATCCCGGAAATCCCCTGGGAGTAACTTGAGTCTCTTCTTGAGTCTTGGAAGGTCCCTGACTCTTATCCCAGGCTGATCTGGTTTTCTGATCACCAGCCATCCGGTCCCGCAAAGTTAAAAGGAAGCCTGGATTCCATCTAGTCATCTGACAATTGGGTCCCCCTTCAAAACAGATATCAAAGTTGAGGGATTACCTGCCTTTATTTATTTAAAGATGTAATAAAGACACTTGTTCATAAAGTCTGCCTCGGTGTCTTCTGGGGTTGGGTGAATGGGGTATTGCAATCTTGGTGTTCAATTAGGATTCAAAAAAAAACCCAACAGTGGCTGGATTCACACATTTAACAGTCTGCTTTGTTGACGCCTCACGAAGTTGAAAATTCACAGCCAAGATTTGTCTCTAAAAAAGACTCAGGCCGAACATGATCCAATTGTTTATATCGGTGCGATTAATTCAGATATGAAATCCTGATTTCCGGATATTGCACCTCAACAGACCCCCAAATATGCTTTTACGGAGCACTTAAATTTTCCCAACAAAATACGGATCGTTTTACATGGAAAGACATTGAGTTTCGAGAACTCTTGCTAGCGAAGTGGGGTCCCTCCAAGGAATATTTTTCCACCAGAAATCTGGAAGTCCCCTTGGGTGGGCTTGCACCCCAAATAAATGTGAATAATGTGGAAAGAAGAAAAAGGAGGTCCTGACTTTAGAACAATACACGCCCAATCCCTGGGGGAGGGAGAAAAAACTGCAGATCATACGTCCAAAGTTTGTAAAGACACCAATTGTTATTTAACCGAAGCTCAACACGCTTAAGAGATGGAGAACGGATACTGATGTGTGGAAAATAGAAAGCTCAGAAGATGGTCCAACAAAATCCTGGTCAGACTTGGGATCTCAGTTGTTGTCTTCTTCATCATCATCATCCTCAGGTGGTTTCCGAAACCCATCACTCTGGCGGCTTTTCCCCATCATCTCTAGCAAAGCTTGGGCCTCTGGATCAGCGTCTAAGATGCTCTTTGGGCCTCTTCCCTAAAGCCAAACCCAGAAGAGAGGTTGGAATAATACAAACAAGAACAACAACCACAGCTGAAGGTGGGCAGATCTGGGCTGTAATCAGCTCTGACCGACTTTGACCCTGAAACCAGAGCCAAGAAAGTTGGGCTGGATTCCTTGCCTGTCCTAGTGCTTGGCAAACGTGGAAAGGTTCTGCTTTGACCAGATCGGTGAAACCGGTTTGGTCAGTGACACAGCTGCCAGAGAAAGCAAATTTACGTCCGTTTTTAAGCGGTAAGTCTCTTGGAGCTGGGGCGCCACGGGGGAGGAAGGAATCCAAGAGCACTGGGTCGTTGGGTTTTTTTATTATTCAAGTTGTTCAAAAGAAAGAGAAAATGCAGATCGAGATAAACAAAGGCTCCCGCTTGCGTTAAGATCTTAGAAACCGAATACCTGAGAATTTAAGAGTCGATATCCGGTATGAACCTATCTGCCTTGCTAGGAGTCGAGCTCCACGGATGGGAAGAAACTGAATATGCACAGCATTGCTAAGCCCAGGTTAACAAAACACCTCAAAGGGCCAAGCAGGTCAACCATGCGATAACTGAAGCTGATAGTCTGGTTCGCTCCAGGAGCCAAGGTTTAGATATACCCAAAGTGTTAAACCACAATCTAACACTTTAATCTAGTATCGGTGCCTAATTAGGAGGCAGTTAAACAGGGATAGACCTGGTTAGAAGGAAAATAGAAAACAACCAGGATGTTCCAGGCCTTTAAATCTATTCTGATGGAGGAGCAGAACGTAAATAAATCCTCGTTGTTGTTGGCCAAAATTATGTCCCCTAACCTAGGATGTGCAAGAGTTGCGTTCATCCTGGAAAAAAACCAATTGGCGCTTACATCCTCCTTGCAACCACAATCCCATCAAAAGCAGCTGAAGTCAGACATGCTTGAGGAGGCCTCTCTGATGTCTACTTCCTCCATTCCCTGTCAATCATTCTGCCCTCTGTTCATCCTGTTTCTCTCCCGCGGGCCACCAGAGGCACCAAGGACACCACAGAGCTCCAAAGACCCCATTTCCCCTCCCCCGTCTTCTCCTTCTAGCTTGGTCATGTGCTTGGTTGACTTCCATGCAACCCAACCTTGGGGATCTTTTCCATCTTCTGCTGCAGGACCCCTTTGGCTTCCCCCCACCCCACCCCCCAGGCGCAAACGAGAAGCTTAAACCAACTTTTGACTGATGGGATTTCATGCCCTACTAGGGAGCAGCCAACTCCTGACCCAAACAGGAAGTTTATATCACCACCTAAGGTGGTTGTGCTGGGTGTGGTGAGACTTACATTTTTGGCTTCCGGGGGCTCTCCCACAGCCCACACCTCCATGGAATCCAGCAGGAAGTTCTCCTTGGCCGACAGCTGAGGGCTGTTGTAGGTGGTACAACGAGGTTTGGCTTTGCTGTGGCCTTGGCCAAAGTTACTGTCCACCCAGAGGCCAAAGTATTCGTGTTGGCCTCCCATACCCTGGAAGGAAGAAAAAAAAAATATGCAGGCATGTGATCATGTTTGTATTGGAAAAAATTAAGAGGATGCAAGAATGAACCTCCAACCAACGGACACACCTGCAAGGATTACAGGTAGTCCTTGACTTACGACCACAGTTGAGCCCAAAATTTCTGTTGCTAAGTAAGACCGTTAAGTGAGTTTGGCTCATAAGTCACCTCTTTCAATGCCATTGTAACTCTGGCCACTAAATGAAAGATTGTAACTTGGGAACTACCTGTAATCCATTTTTTTAAAAAGAGCTAGGAGCAAAAGCCCTCTCCTGCAGCTGGATATGCTTCAAAAAGGATTGAGAATAAACGCTTTTGACATCTGCTACTCATTAAAGCAGCCTCTCTGTGAGCTACAGCTGATTTTATGGAAGTTTGGGCACCTTGTCCTCACATCGGCAAGGACGCTGGAAGTCAGCTGCCTCAACGAACAGCAGAGAGGGCTTGGCATTTGCAGGAAGTCCAGAATGTGTCTTTTGACTCAGGAGTCTCCAACCATGGTAACTTTACGACTTGGGGACTTCAATTCCCAGAATTCCTCAGCCAGCCATGCTGGCTGAGGAATTCTGGGAGTTGAAGTCCACTTGCTGGCTGAGGAATTCTGGGAGTCCACCAGTCAAAAAGTTACCAAGTTTGGACACCCCTGTTTGGACAGTATTCACACAAAGCATACGTGGCTGTACAAGCCATCGTGGACAAAGCCTTGGGGCCAAAGCAAACTCAGACGCCCCACTGTTTGTTACTCACCAGTCCATTCGGCATGGTCTGCTGCCCGTGATTGAGGTACATGTAGTGGTTGTTGTAGCCGCTGCAGGTGAACACCGCCAGCGAGGGAGAAATGGAGAACAAAAAACAGGTGTCGTTTCCTGTAAGCAGCAAACGAAGGAAGAGTTACGGACCAGAGAGAGGAAAACAGACAAGATTCACCCCGGCAGAGCCTAATTGGGGAAAAGTGAAGTGGCTAGTCCTCATTCATTTCCCATTTTAACAGGAGAGCTAGCTGTTTGGAAGCTTCTTCTAAGAGAAGACTGCCACCTCGTGGATAGCAACAGCCGTCACACTTTTATGTATGCATGGGTGTTATCCACTTATCTCACTAAAACTCTCATTTTGTGCTCTCAAGAGAGCCCAAACGGTACATTGCACGGCAACGATTTTTGAACCAACGTACTTAAAATCTGCTAATTTAATGCATGAAACATCCGGGACAATTGTTTAGAACTTTATATGGTCTAATCCGGGTGTCAGCCACCCGTGGCTCTGGAGCTGCATGTGGCTCTTTGGACCCTCTGCTGTGGCTCCCTGTTGGGTGGTCCTACCACTGGCTGGCCCCTCCCCTCCCAGTCACTCCTTGCCTGGCCTGAAAAGGTAAAACACAAAAAACACAAATGAGAGGGAGGGAGAGACCCCTTTCCCACAGAAAACACCGGGAGCCACAAAACCTGGGTAGGCGTGGCCATGTGACTGGGTGGGAGTGACATCAAGTTGGCCACGCCCACCCATGGTTTGTGGCTCCCGGTGTTTTCTTTTCCGTGGGAAACTGGTCTAAATGGCTCTTGGAGAGTTTAAGGTTGCAGACCCCTGGTCTAATCTGTGCACAATTCTGCAGACTGGGGGGTGGGGGGGGGCGCACCTTTCTTCACCTCACCTTGAAACTTCAAGGACCTCACCTTGAAACTGAGGCTTCACCTCCCAGGAGCAAGAGGAAAACCCGCCAAAGATGTAGCCATCGGTGTCCTTCAGGACCAAGAGGCAGGGCCCCTTGCTGACAATATGTCCGCACAGCTGAGTAAAGCTCTCGCCGTGAATCCGGGAGGCGAAAAGCAGCTGCCACTTGTCCCGAAGCTCAGAAGGCAGGTGGGAATTGAGGTAGGTGATGGAGGCGAGGTCGAGCAGGCTGACAAGGGCCGTCCCTTGCAGGCCTCTGCATTCCGGCAGGAGGCAGAGGGTCTCGTTGGCTTCGTCGGAGAGAGGCCGCAGGAGAAGCAGGCCCTGTTGAAGCACCACCTTGAGGAAGGTGGAGATCTGTGGGACTCGGAAAAGCCAATCCTCCATGCTGTTTTGGTCACAGGTGGTATCCAGGGCAGAGGCTCCCTCCATCTTCTTCCCCTCTGAAGCAAGAGAGAGGGTGTTACACCACGCATAACAAATATCAAGCTTTCTCTACATCAGAGGAGTGGACTTCAACTCCCAGAATTCCCCTAACCCTAAGGTAACATCTCCCTGCCTCAGAGTGGATTCTTACAGGTAATCCTCAACATATGACCATAATGGATCTGAGGGGCTGCCACAAAGAAGAGGCAGTCAAGCTATTCTCCAGAACCCCTGAAGGCAGGACGAGAAGCCATGGGTGCAAACTACACAAGGAAAGAAGCAACCTAGAACTAAGGAGAAACTTTCTGACAGTGAGTACAGTGGAACAACTCGCCTCCAGAAGTTGTGAACACTGCATGTTTTTAAGAAGATGTTGGATAACCCTTTGTCTGAAGTAGTATGGGGTTTCCTGCCTAAGCAGGGGGTTGGACTAGAAGACCTCCAAAGTCCCTTCCCACTCTGTTGTTCTATTCTCTCTGTGGAATGGAGCCTGGAATTTTCATCGTTAAGTCATGACCGTTGTAAACTGAGGCCTCCCCGTGACTGACACGATTTTACACTTTTTCTTTGTAAAGTCGTAAAATGAACGCAGCAGTCCTAAAGTAAACCCATCCCAGTTATTCGTTCCTATGGGTGTTTTGTTTTGTTTTGGGGGGTGCTTTTTTTGCAAGAAACCGATCAAAAGGACTTAAAACATCGACAAAATATTTCCTGAATACCGCAGGAAATAGAAAGGGGGTGTGCTGCCACCAAAATTCCAGAACTGGGTTAAAAGTACATGTGGATGGGAGTCCGCCTTAACCAAATATATATATAATACGTAATACCACAAGCGCTCGCAAGCTCACCTTCAGACTTCAATTCAGAGACCAGCTGGGTAGCCAAGGCTTTGATCCTAGCGACTGAATTATTCAGCTTCTTTAATTTCCACCCTTTCAGCAGCTTCCTGTAGCTCAGCACGTGAATCACGGAGCTGATCAGATCCCCTGCAAACTTCAAAGAGTTAACAAGGGGTTTTTAAATGGTCCTGGGTGATCTTGCTTCTAGAAACAACATAAAGGACCGAGCAGTGCTTATCTGAAAAGACCTTGGTGACTTTATTGTGTTTTTAACTTTAATATTTTAACCTTATTTTAGTATTTGAAGTGTGGCTTTACAGGCAGCTGTTAGGTATAAGCTGGCTTGACAAAATCAAAAATGAGGAGGTTAGATAAGCTGCCTGGGAAAGCCGCCAAGGGAAATCATCAAAACCATTAAAAAAGTTATGAAAGTCAGAATATATCGAACATGGGATGGGACATCTTCTGACCCAAACCTTGTTCTAAGAAAACAAACACCAAATGGAGGTAACAGCAAAACCTTTCAAGGATTCTTTACGAATTCCGTTCCTTCTTGGTTAAAAGGCTGTTGGCCAAGGTTGTGAAAGGCTGCTAAGAACACTAGATAAAGTTCCCAAGAACTATTTCAAACACAAAGAGTCTCCAAACACAAACTAAGAGAGTCCGAAAGTCCACCAGGCTTGAGTGCAAAAACTTATTTGCTTCCTGCAAAGAACTCCGGTTTCTCAGCTGGCTTTTCTCTCTTAAGGGAGGGGCCATTACCTTGCAGCCTTACTCCCGAGTCACGTGTGCTGCTGCAGCTGCTCTTTCCTACGAGCAGTCCTGTGCGCATGCGCACTTGGCACAGGCTCCTCGGGGGCCTCTTCATTGCTGCTGCCAGCCCGCACAATCTCCGAAGGCAGCACCCCATTCCCTGATAGTCCTGCATCACACGCAGGCCCCTCATCTGAGTCCTCGCTCTCCGAGACCTCAGACGTCCACACCTACTGCCGGCGAACCACAACACAACACCCGGAAAAACACACCCTATTTCACTTAATCCTCCAGGGAAAGATTGAAGGCAAAGAAGAACATCGTGGCTTCAAAATCTAAGGGACACGTTTGGACAAAACTCAACAGCATTTTTTCGTGTGGCTGTTGGTAAAAATAGGATCGCCAACAGGATCGCCAATGTCCAATGACGGATAGGGCACAAGAAGAGGAAGAATTATATTTTCGCCTGCTTTATATAAACTCTAGGTTTGCTGATGCTTTATTGAAAGGCGTATTTGTGTCTCTGTGGCGTTTTACTAGGGTTGCGTAGCAGTGACCGCGTGAGAGAAGCTGTGTGCTAAATAAATAGACCTCACCTTTCCCCCTGAAGGCAAACGAGAGGTTGGTCTGCTTACCTCTAGGACTTGGCTTCCTTTCACCGTCTTCTGAGCACCTGAGACCATCTTCAAGACAACCCCACTTTTTTCCTGGGCGTTGCCCTTGAAGAGGGTGGACGCAAACACCACAAATTGCTCCTTTGATACCCAGGGGATGGCCTCCTGGGAATTATGGGTCTCCTGGATGCTTCTCATCCCATTGTACAGTCTCGTCACCATTGATGGAGGCAGGGCATCCTTGACGTAGGCCTAGGAAAGGAGACCAAAGAACTCAAGAAAAGTACACCTGGTCCTTATGTCAACTAAAAAAATGCTCCTTTGGTCTTTTTAGTTGCCAGCAGAAAGGGAGTAGGAGAAAGCAGCGCATTCCTTAAATGCTTCAGATAAATGCGAGGCAGCCGAAGCTGTTGGCACGCAAAATTATTACTGGAGAGCATGATTGATGACACTTGGCTATGGAGGTGTCCCACTGGAGAAGATACATCCAAGGGGTGAGGAGAAGATCAGGGTCAAGGGGGAAATGCATGATGTGTCTCAGAGTCGGCTGCACTCAGGTAACGCTGACATGGTCACTCCTCATAAATCGGGTTTTTTTTTAACTCATGATTTGAGTGGGGGGTGGATTTGTTGGCGCCTTGACAGCCAGCCGATTCCAAGACACATCATTCATTTCACCCTTCAACTTACAATGGTTTGTTTACTGACCATTCGAAGTTACAAAGGCACCGAAAAAAGCGACTTATGACCTTATTCACAGCCTCTCCGTGGTTACGGGATCAGCATTCAAGCATTAGGCCACATTTATGACGATCGCAGGGTCCCCCTCGAGGGGGGGGTTGTCATGTGATCCCCTTTTGCATTCTCCTGATGAGGAAATCCAGATTCACTTAACGACTGGGTTACAAACTTAAGACGGCTGCAGCGAATCACTTAAAACGGTGGCATCAAGAGACGTGGTAAAAGGGGGGAAAAAATCACTTAATGGATACCTCGCTCAGCAGCAGAAATTTGCAGTCGTAAGTCAGGGACCAACCATAAGGAGTGGCTTACCCTGTCCTCAGAAAGAGCAAAACTTTAGAACAGCACCTCTGAGGAAGAGTAAGGAGTATTATGTGAATTTCGCTGCCTTGAGTCACTTATAAGATAATGAAGGCAAGGAAAATAATAATAATAAATAATAAATTTAATCATAATAAATAAATAATACAATAATAATAACAACAATAATAAATTTACTGGATTTATTTATTTATTTATTTATTTATTTATTTATTGGGTTCATTAATTAATTTATTTATTTGTTGGGCTTATATTGCCGCCTATTTGCTCATGACGCCTCGAGGCGGCTTACAGAATGTAAAACCATATTTAGAACAAACACACACACACACACACACACAAAATAAAAACTAACAAAAAGACTCAAATTATTCAAGTACAATAGAACAAAATCTGGAAAAAAAATAAAAATAAAAAAAAATCACCCCTCAACTCCCACTTACCCCCACCCCCACCCCGCCCTGCCCCGGCGACAGCAGATCACGCGGTCCATTTGATGGGCTCCGTCCCGCTCTGGGTTCCCCAGGCCCGCTGGCTTACAACCCCAAGGGAAGCCGCCTGCCCGTTGCTTACTCACCTTGAGGGCTTCCAGGGTCACCCCAGCCTGCGCCTTCTTCCCCATCTTCGCGGCGACGTCCTCGTCCGCTCCACGTAAGGCGCTGAAAACGCCCTCGATGTCCGCCAGCTCATCGGGAAGAAACCTGGAAAGGTGTTTCTGGTAAGAGCCGTTGCTTTCCACGTTGCCCATTTTGTTTTCCTTCGGCCGGGGGATGAAATCCTGGGAGGGATCAGAAAATTAAAATTAAATTAAAATAAGGAGAGAGGCAAGGAAGCTTATGTCAGCAAATTCGGAGGGACTCAGCCTTGCGAGGACACGGGGTGGGTGGGTGGGGGAATAAGCAGAGGAAGAAAGGAGAAGGCTGCAGAGGGACACGGAGACAGGCGGCCTTGAGGAAAGGTATTCAGTAGCCATTAGGTCAACTCCAGCTGAGTCCGCCCAGGGAGGAGGAAGTCAAAGAAGAAAACTCTTGAGATGGCCCTGCCCCGAGGAGGGGAAGGGAAGGGGGAGAGAAGCAAGGCCAGGCTTTCCAATGAAAAGAAGGACTCAGGATGACACGATATAGAGCAGCGGTTCAATATCTGAAGGGCTGCCACAAGAAAAGAGGTCAACTTTTTCTCCAAAGCACCTTGAAGGCAGGACAAGAAGCAACGGGTGGAAACTCATCAAGGAGAGAAGCAACCTAGAACTAAGGAGAAATTTCCTCACACTGAGGACAATTAATCAGTGGAACAACTTGTCTCCAGAGGTTGTAAATGCTCCAACACTGGAAATTTTTAAGAAGAGATTGGATAACCATTTGTCTGAAGTGATGTCGGGTTTTCTGTTTGAGCTGGAGGTTGGACTAGAAGATCTCCAAGGTCCCTTCCAACTCTGTTATTCTTCCTTTCCTTTCCTTCTTTTCCTCCCTCTCTTTTTATTTATTTTCTTTTCTTCTTTCCTATCTTCATTCTTCCTCCTTTCCTTTCTTCCTTTCCCTTCCTTCTTTCCTTTCATTCCTCCCACCCTCTTTTTATTTATTTCCTTTTCTTCTTTCCTGTCTTCGTTCTTCCTCCTTTCCTTTCCTCTTCCTTTCCTTTCCCTTCCTTTTTTCCTCCCTCCCGCCCTCTTTTTACTTATTTCCTTTTCTTCTTTCCTGTCTTCGTTCTTCCTCCTTTCCTTTCTTCCTTTCCTTCCTTCTTTCCTTTCGTCCTCCCACCTCTTTTTACTTATTTCCTTTCTTTCCTACCTTTGTTCTTCCTCTTTTCCTTTCCTTTCCTCTTCCTTTCCCTTCCTTCTTTCCTTTCCTCCCTCCTCCATCCTGTATTTTTATTTATTTCCTTTTCTTCTTTCCTACTTTCATTCTTCCTCCTTTCCTTTCCCCTTCTCCCCTTCCCTATCACTGGGTTTTTTAAAGAAGGGACTGGACAGCCATTTGTCTGAAATGCTACATAGGGTCTCCTGCTGGAGAAGGGGGCTGGACTAGAAGACCTCCAAAGTCCCTCCCAAGCCTGTTATTCTGTTACGTTATATGACCCTGTTGTTATTAAAGCCTGCAGCCACAACCACAACCGCACGGAGCCCTTGTGCAACCCATTTCCCTGACCTGAAGCACCTCAAAGGGCCGAAGGAGAAATCGGAGGAAAAGGATGTTACAAAAGGCTTCCCGAAAGCTTGTTCTCTGCGAACGCGGACAAGCGTCAGAAAGCCACACAAACAGAAAAGGTTAAAGATCTGGTTCTGTGACGGGTGGTCCTCGACTTGCAACCAAAATTGGGACCAGAACATCTGTGGCAAAGCAAGGAGGTTGTTCAGTGAGCTGCATGCAATTTTTACAGCCTGTTAAGTGAATTATTGAAGCTGTTAAGTGAATGACACGGCTGTTGAATGAATGCAGAGCCTTGCTTGCTGGAAGCGGAGAAGGTCATAAACCAGCAGTCCACCAGTCTTAAAATGGCCAAGTTTGGAGACCTCTTGTCATAAATGGTGATTATTTGACCTCAGGACTCTGCACCTATCTGCTGTTTGTCAAAAGGGAATTAGAGATAGTCCTCAACATCCAACAGTTCCTTTAGTGACCATTTATAGAGTTACAACGGCACTGGGAAAAGTCACCTAGGACCGTTACCAAATTAACCGTATAAAGCCAAACGGAATACAAAGTCCACACAAGATTTAATCCAAACAGAGTGAACGACTTTGCTTCCTGCAAAGATTTCTCTACCTTTGCACTTCCTTTATCCCTTAGGGGAGGGGCAATCACCTCCCAGCCTTACTCCCAAGTCACCCCTTTCGTTTCAGTTGCTCTCGCCTTCCAGCAGCTCTGTGCATACGCACACGGGAAACAGGCTCTCCTTGTTCCTCTGCCTTCCTGCTGCCAGACTCCAAAGGCTCCCGAGTCAGCACCCCACTTCCAGGAGGTCCTGGCCCCATCCCTGCATCGGATGCAAGACCCTCGTTCACGTCCTGTACAGACTCCCTGACTTCCTCACTGTCCGCCATTTGCAACGGCTGCTGGTCAACCACAACACTGTATTCTGCATCAGGGATGAGCCACTATGGCCCCTTTATGACCTGTGGACTTCAACTCCCAGAATTCCTTGAGCCAGCATGGCTGGCGTTAAAGCCCCCAGGTCATAAAGAGATGGCAATTGCCCACTCCTCTTCTGAATAAAACCCTCCTTTTGAAATGGCTGCCCTTAACTTTCATGGAGACCAGAAAACTTTTGCTACACACTCGGGCATCACTATACCACTCTCTTGTGAGTCTCCTTTTTCCCATTTAGGGAGAAAAGAAAGGATTTATTCTTTTTTTTTCTGTCTCATACATAACTCAGAGTAAAAGACCGGGGGAAGAAAAGAAGGGGGGGGAAAAAACAAGCATGAAACATGAGTTAGTTTGTTTTGTTATCAAATTCAACAAGTTCCAGCGACAGATATACAGATTCTAAACCATCAAAGCCTCCCAAAAATGAATTATTTAGCAGCCCCAAAACATTTTTTTTTTTAAAAACCACACAGGAAATATCAGGAGTCATAATAATATATCATGCACAATGAATGCTGCCTACTTCGGCTTAGCACAATGAAACCAATTTTCTGACAGCTTTCCAGAAACAAGAAGGCATTTACCTGTTTTTATAAATAAGGGTTTCCACCAAAGTAATGGCTTTTTCTTCTTCTTCTTCTTCTTGATGGGATGTGACTCCCGTCAACGTTTGCCCAGAATGTGCAGGAATCTTAACGGATGAAATACGGGATCCTTTATTTTCTCATCTCGTCAAACAAGCGTGTCTTGGACGGTGGTGGTAGACCGATGTTCATGGAGCAGGAACCTGGTTAAAGAAAAGGGGGGAAAAAAACAGCCTTTCTAAACTCATCGTAAGATACCAGGTTTAGCGTTCTGATTTTAGGCAATATATATAAATAACGTTTGCTGGTGTTCAAGCTATTTACGCTTCTCCTGGGTGGCTGCACCAATTTCCTAACAGATGTGGAACTGAAATCTGGAACCTAGCACCTGGGAGGCAGAGAAAACAGAAGTTTTTAAACTTGGCAACTTTTAAGGGGGGTGGATCCCAATGATGGTTGCAGCATCCCAGAGGACCATGCAGTGATGGGATTCGGCCAGTTCGCACCAGTTTGGGAGAACCAGTTAACTTTCTGAGCCGTTTGATGAATTGGTTGTTGGAAGAAATCATTAGGGCAGAGAACCGGTTGTTAAAATTATTGGAATCCCACCACTGGGGGGGTCACGTGATTTGCAGCTTCTGCACGCATCTTCCAACAAGCAAGGACAATGGGGAAAACTGGATTCACTTAATGGTGGCCCAAGTCATTTAAAAACTGGAGTGATTCACTTAAACCGTGGCCAAAAAAAAATCATAAAACCAGATGCAATTCGTTTAACAATTACCTGGCTATCTATCATTCTGTTTGTATCTTATCTATACCTATATGCACATAAATACACATTAAAAGACCCTGGTTTTTGAGAGCTGCAGAGTCCAGCTTCTCTTTGCCTTTGATGAACTGAGCCGCCATATATATATATAAAATAAATATAAATTATTTGGCTTGAGATCTTTGCTAAGCTTCAATACTAAAAATACTAAATACTAAAATACTAAATACTAAATATATTTAGTATTTGGGCAAAGCTGGCATTTGAACTCGGGACTATTAAGGCCACATCCTTATATCATAAATATAATAAAAATGATACGTTAACAACTACACACAAAAACATTTTTAAGAGGAACAGGGCTGCCCAACGCCTCCAACCCTTTGGCTCCCACAAACCAAACCCAGCTTTCCTGCAAAAAAGAAAAACGTATTTATAAACAAACAAACAAATAGAAAAATGTTATGTTTACACGTTTTAAATCATTTTTCACTGCTTTATCGCAGACCAGAGTAGCCCCGTAGGGAGACAAATTTAGCAAATAAATAAAATCTGCCAAAAAAAGAAAGCAAAGGGAGAGAAAGTCAGGGGAGGCAAGGAGTGCCTTAAGCAAACAGCCCAAAGTGCAAGGAGAGGCAGGGAAAAAAAACAAAAACCAGTGAGCTGCCCAGGACTTGGGCAACGAATGCAAGCCGGCCTACTTTGCAAAGTTGTTGTGCAAAGAAAAAGAAAAAAAAAGAGATGGAATCTTCTTTTTTATTTATTCTTTTAAAAATGCAGAGAAAACATACCTATTTGGTCTAACCCAGCTGGAGAACTTGGACAAGGAAGGAAGCTAGAAAGAAAGAAAGAAAGAAAGAAAAAAAAAAAAACCCCAAAGCTCCTCCCTTTATATTCATGATGTATTAATATTCATGAGGCTCATGAATATCAATGAGGGCCACCCACCATGCCTCGCGCTTCGCATGAATAAAGGCGGTCCCGGGCGGACTCCTCCCCTTCCGTCAAGGCCGAATGTTCGCGGCAGCCCGCCGCCTCGCTTTGTAGGCACGGTGCCGGAGGCCCGGAGGAGTCCCCGCCGCTCGATTTCCCTCAGCGGCCTCGCCGTTCCAAGGCTCCGCCCCCTCGCCCCGCCGCCCTCAGCTCCGAGAAGCCGCCGGCTTGCGGCGCCTCCCCTGGGCCCGCTTGAGTAACAGAGCACTCAGCCAATGGGAGCGGAGGGGGGAGAGAATAAACGTTACGTCACTGCCTCCGTCATTTATAAGTCTTTAAAGGGCCTCAAAAAGCGGAATTTCTATGCTGCATCAGTGCCATTCTAGGCATCGGCAGCTCAGTGGTAAGAAACCCTCCTGGGAGTTTGTGCAGTCATGCCGGAAGTGCGAAGGGGCTGACTTTCTAGATTTTTGTGCTCCATGGTGTGGAGCTTTGAGGAGATGCGTTCCGAAGCGAGCGCCCTCTTGCGGGAAAGAGCGTCTTTTCAGCTTTCGTAACCACCCCTCCTAGGGGCGAGACGGGCAAAAGCCTCAAAAAAGGCGTCTTGAAGTCGCTAGTTCGAATCCTGTTTCTGCCCAGAGGAAGCATTTTAATTTTTTTTTTTTAGTATTACAATTTAGCAGGTGTAGGGATTAAGGCAGATAATTTTATTTATTTTATTTTTCCTGGAGATTTTATTTCTGTGCCTGTCCGCCGGAATCATGCCCAATTTTATGTTTCTACAATAATGCATGCCATTAAGAGAACTGGTTTGCAAAAAAACAAACTGTGCATCTTAAAGACACTCTTCCAGCTAGTTGAACTACTGATGCAAAACTATACGAGGCCTTCAAAATGGAAAGATTAGACTTTGCTGTTATTCCCAATTTGGGTCTTAGCCTGGTGCCAAAGTCAATGATGGACGCCAGACATGAAGTGCAGGTTTTCTGATTGCTTTTTATTGGAGTACTCCAAGGAAAAGGAACTCCTGGTCAAAATGCCAATAGCCCAGAATAAAGGATTGAATAAGTTTTATACAGTTTCACTAGAGAAGGTGGGACAAAGCGAGATGATAAGAAATGTCATCTAATAAACATTTTAGTAATAATTCTACAATTTGTTCTATTGGTCTCTAGCTGTCCCTATAGCTAAGTCTTGGCTAATGAATGCCCTAGGAGTTATCTAACACACATTTGATTTGCTGCAGACCATCTCTATTCTTAACTTTTAGCTGCAAGTTGTCTAACTCATATTACTTTTATCAGCTTTCTAATTAGCCAGGATTGTTACAAGATTTACACATGCATATTTCCTGTGGGTAAGAATTCTTTGTTCTTGCCAGACAGATTCCACAATTACAAGCTTCCTGATTTACTTTCAAGTGTGTGCATGACCTGGCTTTCTTTTAGCAGGCAGCCCATCATTGCCATTGGCTGTTTCCTTTTCCAGATCATCCTCCCCTGCCTTCAGCAAACCTCCCATGCGGCAGAGTGGCAGCTTGGCTGGGCGTGAATAAAAGTACCCAGGATGGTGCCAGCCGCCTTGTGCCTTTTGGGCCGATGCCCACACGATGGCAGTGGGATGTTTATTAACGCACAACGCGTTCCAGAAGAAAAAACGAGCCTTTTCATTGTGGGCCCAGCTGTTCAGAAGGGATGAAAGGAGAATTGAGCAACAGACAAGGGCCATTGCACTGTTTCCCCTCTGAGTTCCACATTGATCGCCTTGAATAAGCCGTTCCGGCGGTTCAAATCATAGCCTTCCCCATTTTTTCACTGTTGTGCAATGATACAGAGATCCGGGCGGTGTTTCTGCACGATGCAATTGATGCCAAGTAGAACAAAATCGCACTGGGTTTACATCACAATCCCATTTGAGTCGACTTCAAAGTACAGCTTGAGTTGGGTGGGGAGAATCAGACTCGGGGGGGGGGGGGGTAAGTGAGATCAGAACTGGCTGAGGTTGTTTTTTTTTTGTCCTGAACCTAATTTTTCCACCTCTTTCGGGGGAGTGGAAGAGATGTGATGAACTAAGTTAGCTGAGCACGGCCTACATCTGCAGCTGAAATACAAACCAGGTTATCAGATATCCAGATTTATCGGATTCCCTGCGACTACGTAGGACAAACCGGGAGGGAACTAACCACCAATGACAACAGCATGAGCGAGCGGTCAGACGAGGAGATGCAAACAGGTGGGATTGTACCGGTTTGGACCGGTTCTATAGAACCGGTGGTTACGATTCTGCACAGTTCGGAGAACTGGCAAATTGTGCCCCTAGCTGGCCCTGCCCCTCTCCGCCCCACCCCGCCCCTCCCCTCCCTGCCCAGTCAGTCCTTATCGCGCATGCCCAACATTGCTGACTGCATTTCCCCCCCGCCCACTCACTCCTTAAGAAGTTTCGTTTTTTCCCCTCTCGATGATCAGCGGTGCCGAGATCCCCCTAGCTGTCTGACTGTTTCCCCCAGGAGGCTTCCCTGAGGCCCAGGAAGGCAGGAAACAGACTGCGGAGGGGGTGGGTGCTGCAAAAAAAGCCACGCCCACCCAGTCACATGACCACGCC
The DNA here is from genome assembly GCF_049901715.1 of Pseudonaja textilis. Classification (NCBI taxonomy): domain Eukaryota; kingdom Metazoa; phylum Chordata; class Lepidosauria; order Squamata; family Elapidae; genus Pseudonaja; species Pseudonaja textilis. The sequence continues at coordinate 20,142,401 of NC_142000.1, forward strand.
CACCTAGCCACACCCACAGAACTGGTGGTTAAAACATTGGAATCCCACCCCTGGATGCAAACTCCCTATAACTTCATATTGCAATGAACAAGGTCACGCATTCCATTGATTGGCTGCAGTCGTGACTTATGAGGCACAGTGGCACAGTGGTGAGAGTGCAGTACTGCAAGCTCCTTCTGCTGACTGCCGGCTGACTGCAATTTGGCAGTTCGAATTTCACCAGGCTCAAGGTTGACTCAGCCTTCCGTCCTTCCGAGGTGGGTAAAAATGAGGACCCAGATTGTTGGCGGAAAGAGGCTGACTCTGTAAACAGCTTAGAGGGGGCTGGAAAGTATCTTTTGTTTTTATGTACGCTGAGAGCATTTGCATCAAGACAAATTCTTTGTGTGTATAATCACACTTGGCCAATAAAGAATTCATTATTCATTCATAAAGCACTATGAAGCGGTATATAAGTCTAAGTGCTATTGCCCTTCCTTCCTTTCTTCCTTCCTTCCTTCCTCCCTCCCTCCCTTCCTTCCATGGTGCACTGGTGAGAATGCATCATTACAGATTAATTCTGCCAATTCCCACAAATTCAATTCCGATTGAGTCAGCCTTCCCTCCTTCCAAGGTGGGTAAAATGAGGACCCAGATTGTTGGGGGAAAGAGGCTGACTCTGTAAAGCACTTAAGAGAGGGCTGTAAAGCACTGTGAAGTGGTATATAAGTCAAAGGGCTATTGCTATGACCCTAACTGGCATGCTGCATACTGGTTATAAATCAAGGACTATCTATGTACATTATTTAAGAGGGCGAAAAACACTTCCTTATAAGGGAAAAAAAGAATTGCATTGCACACCTGAGACAAATGAATGCAGCAATCCAAACCCTACGCATCGGACACTTCTACCTCTGGCTTATTAAGTCATCTGGCCACCGCTGCCTAAATTTGACTTAAGGGTAGATTTGGATGGCAGCGACGGCTTTTTAAAAAAAAAAATATTACTAATTTTTTTCCCCTTTTTTAACCATAAAAGGCAACCTTTGCCACTGCTTCACTCTCACTGGCCCAGTTCTTCGACTGCACAGTCATCTTCCCGTGGTTTTTTTTTTTTCTGCTCAGCGAGGTTCCCTTTGACTGACACCTCACCTGATTCGCTGACATTCCTCACATGAAACATGTTGACCATATATGGCCAGGAAGCCCGAAGAAGCTTTGGTTGAGCTGAATCAGACTAGTCCTGGGAGAAGAAATCTCGGGGCGGGGTGTATGTGTGTGTGTGTGTGTTCCCACAGGGTTGCATTTGATTTTGCAGATCAGCACAACGGCTGAGGCCACAGAAGGGAATGAGCAGCCCCCACACCGTAGGCCTTCAAACTCTCTTTAATTTGCTAAAAAAAGGGGCCATTATTTCAGGCTTTTGAAAGGGGGAAACCTGGAAGAGCAGGAGCGCTGATCCCAAAATAAGCACTTTAGTCCCACCTGTTCAATCCCCGATTGAACAGGTAAATCCTTGACTCAGCGATCGCAAAGTGGATCAGGATTGATCAACGTGGTTGATCTTGCATCTACCTCGGTTCGTCTTGTTTGGGTTAACGCCCGCCCTTCTCCTAGGAAAATGGAATATTTTAGGCTCTTCTAAAAAGGCAGAATATTTCCCCTAAAAAGAAGGAACTCAAAAGGGGCAGAAACTCTCACACACACCCCGTTGCTAATGGGCCGTTATTCTGGCCTGGACCAGCCTATTTTACATAACAAAGATCTACTCCAGGTAGAGTTATATAATAGGAATTGCCCAAAGCCCTTTCATTACATCGTCATCCAACAAGGCTCAACAAAGCCTGGGACTCAGGACAGCCTACAGAGTTGCCCCTGTGTGGCATTTAGACTGTAATGATGCATTCTAACCACTGCACCATGGCAGGAAGGGAGGAAGGGAAGGGAAGGGAAGGGGAGGAGAGGGGAGGGTGGAAGGAAGGAAGGAAGGAAGGAAGGAAGGAAGGAAGGAAGGAAGGAAGGAAGGAAGGAAGGAAGGAAGGAAGAGCAATAGTACTTAGACTTATATATAGCTTCATAGTGCTTTACCAATGAATAATTAATTCTTTATTGGCCAAGTGTGATTATACACACAAGGAATTTGTCTTGGTGCAAATGCTCTTAGTGTACATAAAAAGAAAATATAGATACTTTTCCAGCCAGAACTGAAGAAGCTTCTTGGATGAGTAGCGAAACGTCTCCAAAGAAACATCAAGGAAGTCCAGTGGCCTCCTGAAAAAGCCACTTTTGGGACAACCATGACTTGGAGGACTGAGAATCATCAAGGAACTCTCTGTGACATCCCACGGTGATGTCCACAGCAGTGTGTTGTCCACCACAACCCAGATGCTTCATGGGTGAAACAGCCCTTGAAACTCCTGAAGGAAGATAGAAGATTTCAGATCCAAAACTTCAATTCCCCCAACGGACTTATTAATGGCCAGCTCTAAATTCATCTTCTAACAGCAACGAAAGAGCCTATTAATTTCTAGCACATTGCAGCAAAGACTGAATCAATAGCAGATTGAAGAGCGAGGTGTGGAATAAGAACCGACCAGACCAGCTGCTTTAAATAACTCGGAGTGTTGAGGGACTTCCGCTGTTTAATCGGGGCCTGACATCTTTTCCTTGGTGAGGGAGCAAATGCATTATTGCACTTTCCTTCTGACTGTTTGGACAGAAAAAGCAGAACTCAAATAGGGCTAGATCTTGGCCATAGCCCTCCAACAAGTTATAGGTAAACTTGGGAGGGGCTGATACCCACTTGCCAACTTAGCTATAATGCCAGAGCATCACAGCATAATCCCAAAGGTGCTTTTAAAAAGCAACTGGACTTCCTTGGTTTTTTTTTTAAACAGATAATCAGAGTTGGAAGGGACCTTGTAGGTCATCTAGCCCAACCCCCCACCCAAGCAGGAGACCCTACACCATTTCTGACAAATGGCAATCCAGTCTCTTCTTGAAAGTCTCAAGGGGTGGCGCTCCCATGATGTCTGAAGGCAACATCTATTCCATGGGTTGATTGTTCTCACTGTCAGAAAGTTTCTCCTTATTTCCAGGTTGAATCTCTCCTTGTTCAGTTTCCATCCATTACTCCTTGTCTGGCCTACAGGCACTTTAGAAAATAGCTTGACCCCCTCCTCTCTATGGCAGCCCCTCAAATATTGGAAGACTGATCTCCTGCCTCCCCTGGTCCTTCTCTTCCCTAGACTAGCCAGGCCCAGTTCTTGCAACCATTCTTCATATGTTTTAGTCTCCAGTCCCCTAATCATCCTGGTTGCTCTTCTCTCATGGCTATATATATATATATATATATATTGTGTTCGAACACAGTACAGAAGCCTGATGATGGCAAATGAGATTCTGCCAAAATGTTGCTACAACTTTAAAAGCACAACTATAATGACGTGGGAAAATACCCGAAGAAAGCTGAATACCATACATGTAAGTACCTGTGAAAACTTAAGAATATATTTATTTATATTTATATTTAGCTCCTTAAAGTGGTAAAACCCTGTGGACCCATCCTCAGTCTTAAAGTGGCAATATCCCTGCTGACTCATCCTCATTGCATCAGCATTATTACAACAGCTGGTCGGCTGTTAAATCTTCAATACCTTAACAATATCCAACCTTGGCATCTTGAAGTCTTGTGGACTTCAGCTCCCAGAATCCCCATAGCTGGCTGGGGAATTCTGCGAGTTGAAGTCCACAGGTCTTCAAGTTGCCAAGGTTGGACATCCCTGCTCTTGACGTGGCTTGTTGGGTCACGTGGGATGACATGAAAAATCGATGGTTGGCCCCTGTTATGTCCACACGCCCGTGGAGAAAGCAGCCTTGCACACACGGCTACCCTTGATTTAACTGACCAGCGGTGTGAACAAATGTTGATCCATTGGCCGGCAGCTCCTTGGGGAACTGGGTCAATAGGGCTTCCTTAATCTATTTTCCCGCAAGGTCAGTTCGGAGGGCAGGAAGTGAGAGATTGTCCAACCTGGGAGCAGCCGCTTGCTCTTCAGCCTTTCCACCCAGGTGCAGCCATTTCTGCCCCCTTCCCCCACCCTCCGGTGGTTGAAGATGACAGCAAGAGAGGGAGAGAAAGAGTAAAAAATGAAAAAAAAAAAAGCTTTGTGGAGGGAGAAAAAAAAACCATGTTGAAAAGACTGGGACTGGGAAGCCGGATTCTTTCATCTGCCTAAAGAATAAATCCTAGGATTAAGAAGAAATGAAACATTGATTGTGCCAGATCTGTTTCTCAGTAACTTTGAAGCCTTACAGCATGAAATATCTTGGCATTTTATTAATAGAAGACAAATGGTGACCTTTCCTTCTTTCCTCCCCCCCTCCCTTCCTTTTCCTTCCTTCCTAGTCCTTTCCTTCTTTCTTTTCATCTTTTTTTCATCCTTCCTATTTTCTCCTTTTCCCTTTTTTTCCTTTCCTTTCTCCTTTTTTCCTTTCCTTTCCTTTCTCCTCTTTTCCTTTCCTTTCCTTTCCCTTCCCTTCCTTTCCTTCTTTCCTTTCCTCCCTCTTCCCTCTCTTTTTACTTATCTCCTTTTCTTCTTTCCTACCTTTGTGCTTCCTTCTTTCCTTTCCTTTCCTTTCCTTTCCTTTCCTTTCCTTTCCTTTCCTTTCCTTTCTCTTTCCTTTCTTTCCTTTCCTTTCTCTTCCTTTCCTTTCCTTTTCTTTCCTTTCTCTTTTCCTTTCCTTTCCCTTCCCTTCCTTTCCTTCTTTCCTTTCCTTCCTTCCTTTCCTTCTTTCCTTTCCTCCCTCCCTCTTCCCTCTTTTACTTATCTCCTTTCTTCTTTCCTACTTTTGTGCTTCCTCCTTTCCTTTCCTTTCCTTTCCTTTCCTTTCCTTTCCTTTCCTTTCCTTTCCTTTCCTTTCCTTTCCTTTCCTTTCCTTTCTCTTTCCACTGTGCCCCCAACATTATTTGAAGGTTTCTGCATCTAGGAAAAGGAGCCATGGAGACAGGTATGGAAAGCAAAGCACAGGTTGTGTTCTTCTCATGATTCTACTGTATTGCGGTGAAATTTGCCTTCCACTACCCCAAAGATTTTCTTCACCGGTTGTTCTGCCTCTTTTAGGATGCTTTAGATTTAGAATTTCCTTTAAACTTCTCTGGGTTTTATTTCTTTTTCAAGTCTACTTGAGCTCCTGAAGGCTGCTTCGGCTATTCTTGTTTTCTCCTGTATGCCATTCCCCCAGACTGAAGGCTTTCTAGATATTTGCACCTTCTAGTCTGAAAATGCCTTGTAGAGTAAGGTTTGTGTCAACTTGGGGTGGCGTTTTGACTTTTTTCCTCAAGAAGAGGGCCCCTATGAAGGATCTACAACCTCATGCTCCTCTTTTTTGGTGGGGAAGAGGCCCCTTTATATTATATTTTTTTAGGAAAGAAGCTCAGGAATCCGTAGCATTGCTTTTGGCAGTCCCACGAAGCCTTGGGCCAAGCAATTAGATCACCTATGGATGTTGGGCATCAAAAAGGAAGGATCCTTTTGTTATTTCCTCAACCTACGGGAATCCAGCACATTGGATGACCCCGAATTGTCAGGCTACAACAGAGGAAGAGAAAATAATTCATAGGGGGATCCATATCTGCCTTGCCTGTCTGTTTCCTGCCCAGCCTCCATAAAGCCTCTGCTCCGTATCATCTCCCTGGCCTGCTCCCTGGTCCAAGATCTCCTTCAGCTTCGTGAACAATGGCCTTGGCTTCACTTCCTTTTGGAGAATTGCCCCAGTTCCCTGCCCGAACTTGTTGCTGTCCATCAGCCCAATATCCGTGGAGCAACGGGGGGATTTCCTAAGCTTTTGGAAATTCTTCGTAATTCTCCATTTTGCTGAGTCGGCTGAGGCGGGACCCAAATACTCCACCCCAGGCAGCTGGATAGTCAGAAGGATGACTCTACAGGAAATTCTGATGGTTCCAGCATTTCAAGAAGTCCCGCGGCGGGAGGTCGCATTTTAAAGATTTCCCCAAAGCGACGTTTTAGCTTTCCCCGCTTACGAATTCAGAAGACCCCTGGGATTTTGAGGGAGACAATCTCTTCAAGCCCATGAACTGAACCAACTTTAAATCTCCTTCGAGAAACAGACCTCATTTATATCATCGCTACCCCATTCATAAATCTCCCCCGGCCTATTTGTCTCTCTTGGTGAGAAAATGGCTGCAGCGGAGACGGCCTTGAAGAAAATAGATGGAAGCTGTTGGGAAAATATGCACTTAGCTTAGGAGAACAGGAAGGGGTATGAAAGAAACTATCCACTTTGAGTCTCTTCGGTGTCAGAGGCAAGAAAGGAGAAGCGTCGTCAAGCTGCTATCGAGATTCTGTTCCTGTAGCCTAACTCAATGAAGTAAAATTCAACTATGAATTATGACAGCTGTTTCCTAGCGTTTATGATGAAGGGAGATTGCTAAGAGGCAGTGATTAGCTGGAACTTGGTATATCCTGATAAAAAAACTTAGCAAGTTCCTACTAAGGAGGAATTTTCTGACAGTGAGAACCATGAATCGGTGGAACAATTTGCCTCCAGAAGGAAGGTGTGGGTGCTCCGACACTGGAGGTTTTCAACAAGAGACTGGATAGCCATTTGTCCAGAATGATTCCTGCTTGACAACTGCTTGAGGAAGGGGGTTGGACTAGAAGACCTCCAAGGCCCCTCCCAGCTCTGTTATTCTGTTACTTGGCCTGTTCTTGGATGGGAAGTTGCGAAGAAAACACAGAGCTGAAAATTGAAAATAGCTAACAGGTTTTGCCATGGGATCAGGGGCTGTTGACTCTGACTTGGAGAAGACTTTAATTTTGCTTTTTTTTCAACCACCAGCACCCCACCTCCCCTAATGACTTCATTTGGGTTCATTCCATGACTGTGGGTGCAGATACGCCTTGGAGATGGAGAAGAAAAAGAAAAAAGGCAGGATTGCTATGACAACTGTTGTCAAGGAGTCTGATAACAATGTGCCTGGGAGGGGGAGGACAGGAAAGGGGGGGGGGAAAATATCTGATTTTAATCCTGGTGCTTTGCAATCTCCTCGAATGGCCTTTCCAATGAACGTTGGGTCTCTCTTTGTGGTCTTCTAGTAAACATCTGGATTCTTACAGCCCAAATATCACCTCCTAGATGCAATAGATTTTCAAGACTTGTCCGCGCGCCCCAAAAGTTACACACGAAACCTTCCCACAAACAGAAAGAGGGAACTATTCGATTTATACAGGGTAGTCCTCGCCTTACGACCATAACTGAGCCTGACATTTCTGTTATTGAGACAGTTGTTAAGTGAGATTTGCCCCGTCTTGTGACTTTTCTTGTCCTATTTCTTAAGCGAATCCCTGCACTTGTGAAGTTGTTAAGTGAATCCGGCTTCCCCGTGGATGAGGCTGGTCGTCAGAAGGTCGCAAAAGGGGATCACGTGACCTCCCGGGGACCTTCCAACCGTCGTAAATATGAACCAGGTGCCAAGCAACTGAATTTGGATCATGTGATCCCGCGGGGACGCGGCAATCGTCATAAGCCAGTTGCCAAGAATCTGGATGTATGGGGATGCTACAACGGTCGCAAGTATGAAAAATGGCCATAAGTCACTTTTGTCAGTGCTGTTGTAACTTTGAACGGTCACTAAGTGAACTATTGTAAGTTGAGGACTACCTGTCCTAAGGATTTACCCATATTGGGAATTACTTTCATCATTTTTCTCCTGGAAGGATCTGCCATGTCCGGACTGCTCTCCGTTGACTTGGATGAAGTGGGCAAGCCATGAGATGCCATCCAGATATACGCCTAAGCCTCAGCTAATAGGCTGAGAACAACCAAGAAATCCTCCCCGAATGGCGAGATTAAGGACACCTCCGTAGGGTTCCAGGAACTGCAGCTGGTTTTGTCACTATAACAACACACTAATGTGCTTTTTAGCTCGCGAGCATGTGGGAAATAGATGTAGGTCAATGAGCACAATTTCATATGCTCATATGGTTAGAAAGCACCCTGAGCTGAAAGCCGAAGAATTACAAGATGGCTGTGGGGCTGCAGAGATGGGAAAGGACGCTGCCCCCAACCTTTCTCACGTTGCAGCCCTGGTCAAAAGGGCCCAGCAGAGATTACATTACCTGAGACTTCTCAGGAAACAATAACTGAATGAAAAAGTGCTGGTAAACTTCTACCGCTGCTGCACCACAGAGAGTATCTGAACTGACTGCACCTCTGTATGGTTTGCCAATTGCACAGGGGCAGATAGGACAGCGCTCCAGAGGGTTAATGTCATTGCCCAGAGGATCACTGGTTGCCCTCTCTCCTCTTTGGAAGAGCTTTAGAGCTCCCACTGCCTCAAGAAAGTTCAAAACATCCTCAAGGATCCATCTCATCCTGGGCACCCTTTTTTTTGAACTATGACCACCTGGCAGATGGTACAGGATAATAATAAAAACAAGGACAAATAGGCTGAAAAACAGCTTCTCTCCCAGGGCGGTAGCTCTGTTGAATTCTACTGTATAGTTATAGTGCAATATTAATGCAATATCAGTGGCCATGATGTGCACTGAAGATGGTGTTTGATTTTGTTGCACGTGGTGCAATGACAATAAACAACTAAACTGAGCTAAACTAAACTCATCCCCCTTATAATAATCAGAGGTAAACGAGTCCCCAAAAGGTGCTTTTGCGAGAGGCAACTGAACCTTCCTGGTTTTTCTTTGAAGACGTTTCGCGTCTCATCCAAGCAGCTTCTTCAGAGAAATGTCTTCAAAGAAAAACCAGGAAAGTCCAGTTGCCTTTTGAAAATGCATCTTTAAGGACAACCATGATCTGGAGGAATGAGAATCTCCATAGATGAGTCGCTGTGCGTTTTTACTCCACTAGTCATTGCCAACTTTAAGGGGCAGTGCTCATGTCCGTTTCACGGCCATTGAGCCAACACAATTCACACGCATATGGCCAGCAGGATTCACAGAGTGCTGTCATCTTCCCACCAAAGGGGTACCTATTTATCTACTCACATTTGCAAGCTTTCAAACTGCTAGGTGGGCAGGAGCTGGAGTGAGGATGGGGGCTCAACCCCATCGTGTGGTGCTCAGGTCTCAAACGCAGGCTGCCCGCTTTCTAGCCAACAAGCCCAGCCTCTTAACCACTGAGCCACCCCACCGCCCTATCATCAGACACATGGGTCAAAATACCTTCTCTTTCTTAGCAGACCCTCCAGGAATCTGATGGTCATATAATTCCTTGTCCCCGGACACCTAATGAGTTATTCATCTGAACGCTTGCTGTCCTGAGAGGAAAAGGATTAGGAAGAACATAGGAGCCGGGTTCTGGACAGACATGCACGCAAGGTTTCTACCTGTTTTCCCAATATGCACCCTCCCACCCCCAGCACACAATGTACTATGCAGCAGGGAAGAGATTCTACTGTTGAATCTCTTGGCATCCTCTTGGCTCATTCTGAAAGGTCATCACATCTAGGGGGGGAACAAGGATGCAATGTAAGATCATGTAACTGTGGAGATGGAAGGGACCACAAGGAACATCTAGTACTATTCTCTCCAATATGCAGGAGGATTAACTAATCAAGGCGAGAAGCAACCTAGAACTAAGGAGGAATTTCTTGACAGTGAGAACAATCGATCTTGCCTTCAGAAGTTGTGGATTCTCCATCACTGGAGGCTTTCAAGAAGAGTCTGGACCAGGTCCCCAAACTTGGCAACTTTAAGACTTGTGGACTTCAACTCTGGGAGTTGAAGTCCACAAGTCTTAGAATTGCCAAGTTTGGGGACTCCTGGTCTGGACAGTCACTTGTCTGACATGATATATAAGGTCTCCTCCTTGAGCAGGGAGGTTGGACTAGAAGACCTCCAAGTTCCCTTCCAACTCTGTTATTCTGTTAACCAGACAATCATCAAGAAGTCGCTGCCTAGCTTCTTAAAAGTTTTCAGAACTCACAACTTGTGCAGTAGACTACGATGGGAGTTTTTCTAACATTTAAATGACATCTAGGTAGCTAAATACATATTGGTCATTTTTAGTCCTACTTTCTGATGTAAAATATTTATTGGTCATTTCCCCTGTAGCTTCCCTCTAAATTCCTGAAGATGGCTGAGAGTTCCCATAAGTTGTCTCTTTTTTTTAGACTTGACATTCTTCAGGCCATCTCTTGGTTCCCCCCAACCAAAAGACAGGTTGAAATATGCAAGGTGGACACAGTCTGTGATTTGACAATCCAATACTCTTAACTGCCGACAAAAGAATAGAGGAGATCACACAATTCCCATTTGTTTCCAGTCAAAGCAAACAGCATTAACACGTCACAAGAATGCAACCCAGGTCTGCTATATAATTGTTTTACAAGTCTCACCAGCAATCATCTTACACATTCAGGGTACAAAGGCAGAAATAAAAAATATATGAACATTGACGGTACAAAACAGTACAATCAGAAAAGGAGACATTCGGTTTTCTCCCTTATTTACTGGTCTTTACAGCAATGTTTTCAGAAAGAAAGAAAGAAAAGAAAGAAAGGGAAAGAAAAAGAAAGAAAGAAAGAAAGAAAGAAAGAAAGAAAGAAAGAAAGAAAGAAAGAAAGAAAGAAAGAAAAAGAAAGAAAGAAAGAAAGAGAGAGAGAGAGAGAGAAAGAAAGAGAAGGGAAGGAAGGAAAGAAAGAGAGAAAGAAAGAAAGATCATATGACGCAAAACCAAGCTGTTCCTTTAAGGCAAATTATGTTCTTTCATATTCCATAAAAAACTGAAATAAAAGATGACGTTTTTCCCTCGATGGCTGTTTAATGCCAAATATTTCAGCTTCTCTTTGACCTTTAGTGATGTCAGCATGAGTGGATTTCACTACTCATCCCAAATCCCCTCCGATCTTCCACCCACCCACCCACCCACACACGTTTAGAAATCCCATTGTGTGCAACGCTTCTTATCCCTAGGAAAAACATACACACGATTGTAACTGGAAATTGCAACACTCCGCACAGCTCTTTGTGGCAAAGTTCCATTGGGCATAAGGAAATTATTTTTAAGCACAACGGTAGGGGGGAAAAACCCCTCACAATCTGGCACACACCTCACTGAAGAACCAAACCTTCTGGAAACAGAGCTCTGCGTAAATAAGTTTGCTTTATGTGGGAGAAAGGAAATTTATGTCCCACAAATGCATGACTTGTTTCAATCAAGGCCCACATCTGGTTTTGAATAGTAGATCAGTGCTCACCCTCTGCTACTAGCTGGTGCCCAGCCAAAGAGGCTGGCCTGATTTAAATAGGATTTCATTTCAGTGAATCCAATACCACCCGTCTCATCATTCACCCTGTATTTAACATTCTTTCTTCTACCCCGATAACAATCGCAACCCTGTAGTAACTTTACAGAGATGCATTTGGCCTGGTGGGGGGAGGGGTGTCTCAGGTCACAGCCCTTTTGCTATAATTATTGGGGGGTGGGGGGGACACAGCGATTTTGTGCTTTTTTTAAAAAAAAGAAAACACCTAGAAGTAAACCCTCCTGTGGTGTGGAGAAGATTGCAAATCTCATCCAACCCAGGAGAGACAAATTTTGGAAAAAAGCCTGTGATTCACGGGCCACGGAACTCATTCTGCAGGTTGTAAGCCCTTTTGTTGGTCAGTTTGGGAAGACAGCCATCAAGAATGAATCCGTGGTTCATCCTTGGGAGACCGTTTTAGATCAACCAAGGTTCACAGAAAGAACTAAAGCTCTCAAGAAGCCTTCAGGAGGCCCCCTAAAGCCAACGCCGTGACTTATGGCCAATTTCCTATGAGGCCAGGTACCCATGTAATATTGGCTGAAACGAGAAAGACAGCGGTTAAAAGAAGAACTCGGAGAGAGAGAGAGAGAGAGAGAAAAATGCACGAGAAGGAGCTGGTGTGGATGGAATGAAAAAAACAAAACAAAGCAAAATCAAGGTCCATTTCTGGAGATGAGCTTCAGGGAAGCCTTCAATGAAGCAGCTTCCTTCTCACACTTGCCTCAAATTATCTTCCAGTTTTATTTTCACAGGTAAATTGTGCTTTCCCGCCTCCTTCGGTGGCACATCTATTCAGGGTGGCTGCAGGAGGCATGGCCCGTTCCTCTTCTGGGTTTATTCCGTTTGAGCATCGTAATTCGCCCCACCAGCTTTCTTCAATTCACCCTTGATGTAATCCTCATCCAGTTCCTTGTGATCGCTGATCACAAACTCTTTGGCGAAATTCTGCAAGGGGACAGAAAGGTAAGGTGTGTTTAGCAAAGGTTGGGATCAGATAGATAAGAGCTCCTCATCTGCAGGAAGTGAGGCTGAAGGACGACGGTGGCCTGTGCACTTTCGAGACAGGAATTGAAAGCTTTCCAAAACGATGGGTGTGATGACCCAGGGTGTAACACAAACATAACAAAATCCAAAACGTAAATAAATGTCCTTTAATGCCTCCAACTTGGCCTCACTGTTCAATAATAATACTCAGTTGGAGTTAAAACATACTCAGAAATAGTCTTCAAAAGAAAGCAAAACAGCTCAAACTTAATGAGCAGATAGAGGTGAAATAAAAACCCAAACAAACTACAATGATGAAATTTCCACAACGGACCAGGAGAAATAGTTACCAAATTCAAGGAGGTAACAAGGCGCAGTCTGTTGGAAGGACGTCAGCCAAGATAACTTCAGACCAAAATAAAACACGCTTTGTTTCCAGTGTTTGCCAGTACGCAGGTCCAAACTCTTATGCAGTTGTCACGCCTGCATCCCTTGAAGAGGATCAAGAGATCGTGCCTCTCCCTTATCCTCTCCTCCCTGCATGCTGTAGGATGGATAAGAGATTGGCCTGGGTCCTCCTCTTAACTGCTCAGCTGGCCTCTGCCCTTCCCCAGCCTCCTCCACAACCTCCGGAGCCACACTTCCACTCCCTGTCGGCTGTTCCTCCTCTCCCTCAGAGTCAGTCTCCACCAGGGGCATGACAGATGGTTCCAGAGAAACTCTTTCGTGAGTTTTGGATAGCTTTTTGCTGCCAATAATGACTCTCCCCATTCTAATATTCACCTGAAACTGCTACTTTCAAAACATCCTTAAAGATCCATCTCATCCTGGGCACCCCCTTTTTCTGAACTATTATCATCTGGTAGACGGTACAGGATAATAAAAACAAGGACAAATAGGCTGAAAAACAACTCCTATCCCAGGGCAGTAGCTCTTTTGAATTCTGCTGTATAGTGCAGTGTTGGTGCAGCGTCGGGGTTTTCAATTCAATGGGTGGAGTGTGAAGGATGCGTGTTTGTGTTTATTTTCATGGTCATGATGTGCACTGAAGATGGTGCTTGATTTCTTTGTACGAGGTGCAATGATAATAAACTAAACTAAACTAAACTAAACTAAACTAAACTAAACTAAACTACTACACGGACCTAACCAAGCCAGTAATCACATCGTAATCAAGAGGGCTGCACGAGAACACATAGAAAAAAGTTATTTCCCCAAATGTTAGCATGTAAGAGGTCCTTCTGAGGTGTTGAATTTGAACTTCCACAGCGTCAGCCATGTCCATTATAAGAGCTGGGCTGATAAGGCCCCAAGTTATGACTGTAATGGAGCCCACCCTTCATGGTCGTAACTCATGACGGTGGTAAATGGTCACATAACCGACCTGATTTTACAGTTTTCTTTGTGGCATAACTGCACGTCAGAGCTGTTTGCAGCATCCCACAACAGCGAATGTGGATCATAAGTACCTCTAGGTACATCCATCAGAGCTTTGAACAGTCACTAAATGACCATTCCGAAGTTGGAAAACTCCTTGTAATTCAACACAGGTAGAAGGTCCCACGTTTGGGGAAATTTTCCTTTCTTTTTCCAGCCAGGAAAAACAGCAGGTGTGGTCAGTACCATAGTTCACAGACTTTGAGCACTTCTTAAACTGAGGAGCCTCTTGAAATACACAAGAGAGCGTCCTTTCTGTCTTTTCCTGCTGAAACCGTTTTTTGGATCTTCTTAAAACTCTATCCCCGAGACAAAACAAGGCCTTTTCAGTCTGCCCTACTCAACTCTGCCATCCCATGTTGACCTTGGCGATGGCCTGGGGAAGAATGACCACCTCTGTGTTCCTTCTAGAGCATATGAGCCCCACAAACAAATACGTCCGTTTGTTTGGGGCCAGGAAGCTGGGAGGGTTTGATAACCTCAATGGCAAAAAAACACCACAACACAAAAGGCTGGAATATGCATAACAGTCCAAGGAGGGGAACCACAACGAACATCTCTTGAAATGTTTGATTCCGTCTCTTGGGAGGAGCAAAGAAACTGAAGATTATTTGCAGTTTACTAGCCATGCATCCTTCGGAGCTTCATTCAACCTTACGGTCACACACTTGCCTTGGAGGGTATTTTCCTTTAGATGTTGACTTCCTCATTTCAGTGGAAGGACAAGAATGCAAAGCACTTCAGAATCACCGGTGTAGATCAAATGTATTCAGTCAATTTCTTTTTATTGCAACTGCTACAACCCCTTGCAACAGGTTTCAACGGCTGGGCTAATTGAAGTTGAAGTCCAACATTTCTAGAAGACGTTGACCTCAGTTACTTCTGATTTAAGTCCAAGGTTAGGAAGCTTGCCATCTACCCAGTTTTTGGACTCTGGCTCCCAATTAGTGGACTCATAATAAGTAATTGAGGATGCTAGGACCAAGTGCCTTGATTTGCATTAAAACAAGGAGCTTAGAAATCAAATGTCAAGGTGTAACCAAGAATGTCTCCTATTAACACTTTCTCCTGTCTCAATAAAAGAGAATATTTGTAGCTCAGGGTTGAAATGAGGAGTCCTTGATGTTCTCTGAGCTGGGTTGTTTTCTTGCAGACGTTTCATGACCCAGCTAGATAACATTATGAGTGCCAGTAAGGAGTGGGTTTTGCTATAAGCTGAGAGCAAACCTCACTCCATTTTAGCACTGATGATGTTATCTAGTTGGGTAATGAAATGTCTGCAATGAAACAACCAACTTCAGAGAGCACCAAGAACTCCACAGTTCTCCTCCTCCCTTTCCTCTTCCTCCTTTCCCTCTTTCTCCTCCTCCTCCTCTTCATTCTTGCAAATTTCACTCTCTTCTAGCACTGATGACATTACCTAGTTGGGTAATGGAATGTCTGCAATAACCAAGCTCAGAGAGCAACAACTTATTTCTATCTTCCTGTACAACTTCACAAAAAAAAAAAATATTTACCTTCTTGATGGGACAAGAAATATCGAACAGAACACTTCAACTTACCTGTACAACTTCTTTCACGAGGGTCTTGTCAGTCCCTGTTTTAGCTCTCTGAAGGCCACTGACGTTCTCCCCTATCCAGGTGATCAGAGCAAACTTGACTCGTTTGCTCATGGTGTCTCCAGTGGTGAACCGGATGAAGCCAAACAACCGAATGTCATCTTGAGAAATAAATATAAATAAAGGAGTGAACTGGAATGGCTGGAGAAGCAAAAGTCAGCTTACCAAATTGGTCACCCGCTTGGCAAAGAAATAACCCAATTCCCATCGTTGTTCACCTGTTTTCATCTAGTGGCATCCAAAACGCATTTTCATCGGTAGGATTCAGGATCTCCTATGAATTATTTGGCGGCTGAGGATTATATCGTATCTGTCATTTTGCTACTTATAGAAGAGGATATTTGTAGCTGGAGTTGAATTGTGGGGTTCTAAGTGCTCTCTGAGCTCGGTGGTTTTGGCTGCTGCTACTTATGTTTTCAAGACTTGTGAACAATCTGGTGCTTTGCACACCACTAAGTCACAATGCAGGTAAAAAAGGAACGGGGTTTTGATTATATAGTTATGGCCAGCATTTTTACTTCTTTTAACCCCTTCCTCGGGACACCTCTGGCCCAAAGTCTAGAGCAGGCTTTCTAAACCTTGATAATCTTAAGATGTGTGGACTCCAACTCCCAGAATTCCCCGGCCAGCATTCTGGGAGTTGAAGTCCACTCATCTTAACATGGTTGAGAAACTCTGCTCTAAAACGTCCTCAAACCCAGAAGGACTTGATCTGAAAGCTGAAAAAGGAAGTACCTAGAAGGACAATGCGTCAGGCATGATTTGTGTGCGTGTACATGGTGTGTGTTCAGAGAAAGAACTAGGATGGCCAGAGAGGAGCCCCCCCCCGCCCCCCCAAAAAAACCCCTCAGGAACTTTCCTTTGTGCAAAATTAAATCAGAATTCCAAGCAAACCGGAAATTGGAAGCAGCCGGGGCAGCAGTAGAAGGAGAAGCTAAGAGAGCATCTGTCCCGCAGCCCAAAGAAATTGATTTATTTTTCTCTTTGCAAAGGCAAAAAGCAAAGGGGAAAAAAATATATGATTTGCAGACAGACAGGAATGGCTTGTCAATGAGAACCTCAACCACAATCATTACCATAAGGAGGACTCCTCTTCCTCCCTCCTTTCCTCTCTCCCTCCCTCCCTCCTGTACATAGCCTTGTTTTCCCAGGCTGGCCCTTTAAAAGTAAAACATGAAAGAGGAGACAACACAGGGTGGCAGGAACAGAAGATGAAAAGCAAGACATGAAACCATTTCATGATGTTTCCTGCTGCAAGCTTACTTCTGTGAGCTGAAAGCAAAAGAAAACAGGACAGAACAAAAGAAAGGAAGGAGTGGAGGCTTTGAAATGCTTTAAAAACCAACAACAACAACCCATTCATATGGATCTATGACATCTACCTCTCTAAAGGCCCCTTTCACAATTTCTCCTGAAAAAATGGGTGTTTTTTTCCTCCTTGTTCTTTGCTTTAATTCATGGCTGGCTGGGGAATTCTGGGAGTTGAAGTCCACACACCTAAACACGGTTGAGAAGTCCTGCTGTAGACTTTGGGCTCGGAGGTGTCCAGAGAAAGGGATTCAAAAATAAGTCGATGGCCACAACCACGTAAACACGACCTATTCACTTGGCTCAAAAGTCCTAATGCGTTGGGTTTTCCCTTTTTTTTGTTTGTTGTTTCTTTTTGGCTTGAATTCATGCCAAAATGGGCCACTCTTAGAAATCAAGAGCAATTAAGTAACTAAGTAAATAAATATGCAGGTTGCAAGGTTTTGCACTTGCTTGGAAGTGACATCACAAGCATGTCAACCCAGACCTTTGCTTGGGTGAAGGTGGGCGAGTGCTAAGTTGTGACTCGGTTTTCTGGATCTGCCTTTCTGTCCACGCCCAAGAACGTTTGAACGTTGGTAGGCAGCCCTCCATTAGTCCGTTAGCTGTTTGTCCGTGTTCAGACATGCTGGGCCTTTAAGAGACAGAGAGAGAATTTCTGCCAGCTTAAAGCGAGGATGTCCCTAGAAATGCGTCCTTTTCCAGCCACAATAAACACCACGCTGGGCTTTGCGCGTTTCTTAACGTTGCCTGCAAAAGATTGCCGATGTCGGAGACAGAGCTGCGTTTGGGCATGGATTAAAACCAGTTTCAAAGGTCGCCGTTGAGCAAGAGAAAAAGAATTCCTGGACAACTTGCTAGAATCTGGGCCTCTGGTTGAAAGGAATAAAAGCAGCTCCTGAACCATCTGTGTTTTTTCTTTGAAGGGAGCCCTGAGAATCTCCCAAACAAAAGGCCTGGGAGATGGATGACATCATTACAGTTCAGGGCTTTTCAAACCTTTTGGGGAGGAAAGGGGTGTTGGGAAGTGTTTAAAACAAAAAAACACACACATTTCGAGCTGTTTGGCCTTTCCTCCCTTCCCCTTGGCAACACGAGGAATGTGGGTTGGTGGAAGAGAGAAAGAGAGAGCTCACCTGTACACTGTCCTATAAATTCTTCGTAATCCACCCCGTTGTGTCCTGGGATGATGGTGGAGCCGTCGTACTTAAATGTCACCCTTTGGGAAAGGGGGAAGGAAGAGAAGGAAGAGAAGAAAGGAGGAGAAGGGGAGGAAGGAGATGGAGAAGAAAGGAGGAGGAAAGGGAAGAAGAAGATGGAGGAAGAGGAGGAGGAGGAGAAGAGGAAGGAGGAGGAGGGGGTGAGAAAGAAGAGGAAGGAGGAGGAGGAGGAGAGAGAAAGGAGAAGGAAAAGGAGAAGAAGGAAGAGGAGGAAGAGGAGAAGGAGGGGGAGGGAGAAAGGAGAAGAATTATTCAGATGGTTTGTCTCTAAGATTGCAGAAGTCTTGCACCGCCCCAGCCAGACCCACCCACGTTTTTGCAGAGTGAGACGGCCCACTTCCCGCCTGCCCCAGAAGCTTGGAAGAAGGAGCCTTGGGGCTCCCAAAAGGAGATGATGTCATAACCAAATGTCCTTTGCCAAATCTCTCACCATAAGGTGAGGTTCCTTCCTTGCAAGTGGGACAGTTTGGGTTTCCAACCGAAAAGAGGAGAGCTGGCTGCCAACTTAGCCAACCTGGAAGAAATCTTACCCTCCACCCCGCATGAAGACCTCACAAGGGCCCAAGGCCCATCATCCCCTTTGGGGCTAGCATGAGAAGAGAGGCGTGGCTTCTAATGGCTTCCAAGGCCCATCATCCTCCCCCATTGCGCTAGCTTAGAAAGACTCTTAAAGAAAGCAGTGCAAGATTGGAAGAGGTGGAAAGACCTGGCCCTTAGAATGACCAAGAGTCCACAGGGCCGAATGGATTTTTCTTCCTCTTCTTCCTTTTCCTCTTCCTCTTCCTCTTCTTCCTCTTCTCTTCTTCTCCTCCTCCTCCTCCTCCTCCCTCCTCCAATGCCTATCATCCCCCCTTTGTGCTAGCTTGGGAAGACCAACATTATGAGTTCCAAGGCTCATCATCCTCTCCCTTGTGCTAGCTTGGGGAGACAACCATCATGGATTCCAAGGCTCATCATCCCCCCCCCGCCTTTGTGCTAACTTGGGAAGACAAGCCTCATGGATTCCAAGGCCCATCATCCTCTCCCTTCTGCTAACCTGAGAAGGCAGGCATCGTTGACTCCCACCCCATCCATCCGCTCCCCCAAAGCAAAGCGAATCCCGTTGAAAGGTCCCCCGATGGACAGATCCTCTTCCCCGGCTCTCCTCCGTCCCTTTCTCTTCAACCCCCTCACCACCACCACCACCACCCTGGACCCGGGCGAGCTGCGACGCTTGGTGGGCTCCTTACCAGTTGACCCCCGTGCTGTCATCCCGCACCAGGTTGTAGGCCCTTCGGCAGGCTTCTTTGTCGATCTTGGTGGCCATCCTCGCCGCCGCCGCTGCTCCTCAAGAGGCGCTCCGGGAATTATTCCAGGCAAGGCGGCTCTGCCAGAGAGGCGGCCCAAGAGGAGAGCGCAAGGGACCGCCGGCTCGTGCCCTTCAACCAGAGAGCAGGCGTGCAAAGCATCCGAAGGACCAAGCAGAGGCTGAGAAGCTGGCGCTGTGCGGTGGAGGCGCGGCCCCCCGACTCCTTCTGCCTGCCTGCCTGCCTGCCTGCTAGCTTGCTTGCTTGCTGCAGTCCGTCCCGCAGCCTCGCCGGGAAGGGATCGGTCCGAGCGGATCCGGCTTAACCCTTCCTCTGCCGGCTGCCCCGGCTCTGCTGCGGCTTTATGGGTCCCCGATCCGAGGAGGAGGAGGAGGAGGAGGAGGAGGAGGGCTTGTTGCAGGGCCGTCTCCTCCCCTCCCAGCGCCTGGGTTCTCCTGACGCCCCTTCTTCCTCCCAGCCCAGGGAAGGTCTTCCTACCCGGCCCCCTCGCGCTTCTTCCTTCGCCTTCCCTTCTTCTTCTTCTTCTGCAAAAAGGAGAGAGGGCGTGGGGGGGGGGCGAGAATGCAATTCATTCACTTCTGTTCTTCCTCTGGAATTTGTATGGGTCTCTTCCTCTCTCTCTTTCTCTTTCTTTCTCTCTTTCTCTTCTCTCTCTTTCTTTCTCTCTCTCTTTCTTTCTCTCTTTCTTTCTCTCTCTCTCTCTTTCTTTCTTTCTTTCTCTCTCTTTCTTTCTCTCTCTCTCTTTCTCTCTCTCTCTTCTCTTTCTTCTCTCTCTCTTTTTCTCTCTCTCTTTCTCTCTGTTTCTTCTTTGTCTTTCTTTTCTTTCTCTTTCTCTCTTTCTTTCTTTCTTTCTTTTCTCTCTTTCTCTCTCTCTTTCTCTTTCTGTCTCTTCTTTCTTTCTTTTTTCTCTTCTTTCTCTTTTCTCTTTTCTCTCTCTCTTTCTGTCTCTTTCTCTTTCTCTTGCTTTCTCTTTCTCCCTTTCTCTCTTTTCCTCTTTTCTCTCTCTCTTTCTCTCTCTTTCTTTCTCTTTCTTTCTGTTTCTCTCTTTTTCTCTCTGTCTCTTTCTCTCTCGCTTTCTCTCTCTTTTCTCCTTTTCTCTCTCTCTTTCTCTTTCTCTCTCTCTTTCTTTCTTTCTTTCTCTTTCTCTCTTTTTCTCTCTCTCTCTCCTTTCTCTCTCTCTTTCTCTTTCTCTCTCTTTTCTCTCTTTCTTTCTCTTTCTCTCTTTTTCTCTCTGTCTCTCTTTCTCTCGCTTTCTCTCTCTCTTTCCCTTTTCTCTCTCTCTTTCTCTTTCTCTCTCTCTTTCTTTCTCTTTCTTTCTCTTTCTCTCTTTTCTCTGTCTCTCTCTCACTTTCTCTCTCTCTTTCTCCCTTTCTCTCTCTTTTTCTCTCTTTCTTTCTCTTTCTCTCTCTTTTCTCTCTGTCTCTTTCTCTCTCGCTTTCTCTCTCTCTTTCTCCTTTTCTCTCTCTCTTTCTCTTTCTCTCTTTCTCTCTCTCTTTCTTTTTCTCTCTTTCTTTCTTTCTCTCTCTTTCTCTTTCTTTCTCCCTCTTTTCTCTCTCCCTTTATCTCTTTCTTTCTCTTTCTCTCTTTCTCTTTCTTTCTTTCTTTCTTTCTTTCTTTCTTTCTTTCTTTCTTTCTTTCTTTCTCTCTTTCCCTCTCTCTTTCTTTCTCTTTCTCTTTCTCTCTTTCTCTCTTTCTCTCTCCCTCTCTCTCTCTCTCTCTCTCTGTGTGTGTGTGGGGGGGGTGGAGTGTCTGCGAGCCCGGGGGAGTGGGTAACCATGGGTGGGTGAAAACCAGCTAGAGAGCTACCTACACAAGATGATGTGGAGGAATGGTTTTGTTGAGGGAAGGGGCGGAAGAAAGGAGGGAATGGACTGCCTGCCTGCCTGCCTTCCCTTTGGATGCAGCGGCGAGGCGCAAGGGCTGCCATAGCAACCGCCCCCCATCCCGTTTGCAACCCGAGCCGAGAGGAGAGGGCTTTAGGTGGGAAGGGAAGGAGCTTAGCAACCGGATTAGGGCAGCAGGATCTGCGCTTGAAACTCTGGGCGGCCACTAGGTGGCAGCAGAGAGACCCAGAAATCTTCAGAGAAAGTTTTTTTTTTTTCTGTGTAGCTTGAAGTCCGCTTTGTTACAAACCGGATTGACTTTGAATTAAAGCCTGAAATCTTTTTTTTTTTTTTTAATTATTAAGCAGTAAGACTCGACTCCTTAACAATTACTGTTAAATCATTTGCCTGGCCCCGGATTTTTTCCCTTCCACTGAGGAGAGGAGGCCCTAAGTCCCCTGGATATATTGCTTCTAGATCGTTCTATAAAAGCAGTAAAAAGCAATTTAAAACGGTTTTTAAAAACGCATTAAAATGTCTGATTTGAGCACCTACAAATTAAAATTAGTACCTCTGCTGTTTATGTGACATGGGTCTAACTTTCGTGGCTGCCACCGTACTTATCATCTTTATTATAGAAACTATTACTGATTTTTTAAAATAAATTTTATTAAACAAAAATGAAAAACATTTAAAAACAACGAATGTGGTGCATACATCCCAACACACCTGCTTATCTTATATCACCAAATGACAAATATAAAGAATAATACAAATGTACATATATATATAAACTTCTCATCACTCCTTATCATCCATCCCCTCCCACCTGGGACTGTATGACTGTAACTTCGTCGCTTTTATCCTTACGATTTATATTGACTGTTTCCTAGTATGATTTGATTGCTTCTTGTACCCTATGACTATCATTAAATGTTGGACCTGATGATTCTTGACTCTTGATGAATGTATCTTTTCTTTTATGGACACTGAGAGTATTTACACCAAGATAAATTCCTTGTGTGTCCAATCACACTTGGCCAATAAAGAATTCTATCTATTCTAAAGTGTCCATTCCTGCAAACAAATGTTTTGTTTGACAAATGTTTATGGAAATTCTCTGTCATCCAGGCCATGGTTGTCCCAAAGGTGCTTTTTTCAACGGTCTGGAGTTTCTTTGTTTTTCTTTTGTAGGAAGTTAGCAACCACCCCTCTCCTAGAAAAATGAAATATCCTAGGAAGTATTAAAAAGGCAGAATATTTCCCCTGAAAAGAGAAGTGGAAACTCAGAAGCAGAAGCTCACCCCCACCTTTGTTAATGGGTGGGCCATTAATAAGGCCTGGGCCAGAGTATTCTACATAACCAAGGCCTCTACCCATCTCACCTGGAAAGATTGCATCAGCCAGCACTCAGGTGAAGCCATGTGGTCCAGACAAAGCCTACAAAGTTAGCTAAGACCCCCGCCCTCGGGAGTCTGATAGCCAATGGGTACATTTCTTGCACAGGAACAGGAAACACTAAGGTGGGGCCCAACAGAGGGTATAAAACTTCCAGCATCTTGCTGCTTCTTCTCCTTCACCCAACTTCTTGAAGTACGTGATCGTCCTTTTCACTCTGTAGCTCCAAGGCATGGGATCCTGTCCACCATTAAACCATCTTTCCAAACAGCCTCCATGTTTCCAGTGTCTTTTTCCCCCACTTGGAACTGAACGCAGAAGGATATTTCTTCCAACACTTTGAAGACATTTCGCTTCTCATCCAAGAAGCTTCTTCAGCTCCAGTTGAAGCAGCTTCTTGGATGAGAAGCAAAATGCCTTCAACTAAAAACCAGAAAGTCCAGTTGCCTCTTGAAAAAAAAAGCACCTGGGGTTTTTGACAAAACAGTTGGGTTTGATGAAAGATAAAATCAAGGAGCGTGATTACACCTTAGTATGCTCTGGGAACCCAGAGTCTTTCAAAAGCTTTCCTGTGTGCTTCCAAGTGATCGCTTAGACAACACTGCAAATGAGAACTGAAAATAAATAAATAAGATTCGAAAATCACCAAATTTTGGAAGTCCTGCTAGATTGGGTGTCTGACAATGAGAAGTCAGCCTTTCAGTGAAAGAAGAAACACTTGGGCATACAA
Organism: Pseudonaja textilis; assembly: GCF_049901715.1. Classification (NCBI taxonomy): domain Eukaryota; kingdom Metazoa; phylum Chordata; class Lepidosauria; order Squamata; family Elapidae; genus Pseudonaja; species Pseudonaja textilis. Next base: position 20,165,496 of record NC_142000.1, read on the forward strand.
TTCATACAGATTCTTTCTTTCTTTCTTTCTTTCTTTCTTTCTTTCTTTCTTTCTTTCTTTCTCTCTCTCTCTCTCTCTCTCTCTCTCTTTCTTTCTTTCTTTTCTTCTTCCCAGACACTCATCCTTGCAGACTTCCATCTAAAAACTAGGGCAGGCTTCAGTTACCGCTTGAATTAGATACTCCCCGTGGGGCAGTTATTCTTTGAATGTGGAAACTGAATTTTATTTCTGTCAGATCTATTTCAGGTGCAGTTATCTCCCTCTGCTGGCCTGGAAAAAAATATGTTTTGGGGTGTGTTAAAAGTAACAAAAGCAAATGGAGGCTGGAGGACAGAAACCCTCAAACAACCTGAGGCTAAGAATCAAGGTTGATTAGTTGGGTTATTCGTAAGCAAAGATCGGGAAACAGAGCCTGTCTCTGTCTGGAATTTGGAAAGTACGGTATTTCTGTCTTTAAATTTTGCACAAGTTTTAGGGCTGGAGGATTCAGAAAGTGGTAGGCCAAAAAGTCTAGGAAAATCTTGTAAAAAGGAAAAAACAACTGATGCAACAATACAGTTTTCCAGCAAGAAAATAGAAGTCACCCAGCAATAAAACAGAAGCCTTTCCCTTTAAGGAAAAGACAGCTTTTTCCCTTTGTGAATTCAAATTTCCCGGCTGGGAGATTTACTGCAAAATGATTGGAGGCCGGCTTCATTGGAAGCCAGAATCAGTTTATTAATAGGAAGGCAGGTAAAAAGAGATCACATGAGACTAGACTGCTTCTTGGTGACTTACTTTTTATACCCTTCAGGTCCCTTTTTGATTCGTATGTGAATCCTTTAATGTCTTTTGATTAGTATGTGTGTGATGGGGTTTTTTTTAAATGGCATTTAAATCCTACCTCTTTGAGATTGGGATTTTCTGTCCTGGGATCTGGGTAGAAGGCAAATAAGTAACTGTTTTATAGTCCAGTCTGTTTTTTTTCCTGGCCTTTTGTAGATAATTAATCAGTTTGCATTTTGTTGCAATATCCCGAGCTTTCTGTTATGCCTTCGGTTTGCGATCATGGGTTAAATCTTTTTATTACTGGGTTTTGGCGAGTATCTCCTTTTCTCACGTGTCTGAGGTTCTTGATTTCTTTTCCTCTGGGTGTTTGCTTTTGCTGTTTTTCACAAGTTCTATAGTTTGCCATCTTTTTTATTTCTATGGGAAAGGATCTTAGCTAATTTGTAGGCTTTTTCTCTGTATCCCATGCGTGTAATTTTTATCCTTCCTTTGCTGTGGAGAATAGGCTGGCTTCAGCTATTTTAATGGCCCTATTGACAAGGGGGGGTGCTGAATCCCTGCTTGGGTTTCCACTTCTCCTGTCTTTGGGGAGAATTTTCCTGCCCCTTTAATATTTTAAAATTTCTTTTCTTCTCCTAGGAGAGGAGTGAATCACAACTTCCAATAGGAGTCCGTCCCCTCCTCCTTCTTTTTCAACCTGCTCTTGTAGTCCACAACCTCCGAGGACGGTGGGAAACTTCTCGAGACCCCACAAGCGAGTTTTCCCTCCATTTTCCCCCCGCCCTCCTCTTGGTCAGGGAGAAGCAGAGGCGGTCCTTGGAGCAGGACTTCTTCCCCTTTCCAGCCGCCTGAGAGGAATGCTGGCAGCGAGGAGGGGGCGCACGGGAAGCCCCTGCCACTCAAACCTTTGCAAAAAAAACCCCAAGCCCTCGCTTTTCCTTTGCACTGCAGCGGAGCCCGGGCAAGTCCCACCCACCCTCTTGCTAGCCAGCCAGACCCCTTTTTAGCTCTCGTCGGTCATTCCGGCCTTCCAGTTCCTGGTTGAGAGCCCTGGCTGCCGGAGGAGCGGAGGGGAACCAGGCTAGCCCGCGGGGAAAGCAGCAGCCACAGTAGCATCTCCAGCCGGGGGCGGAGTCCAAGGATGCTGGCGCTGAAGCATGATGGGAAACTCCCGCGGTCCTCATTGCCGGCGGCTCTTCTTCGCTGCAGGTTCCTCCTGGCTGGCCCCAGCTCGGGGAGAGGGGGGATTTTACCAGGGAGGGGTCAGCACCCAGGAAGCAGAGGCTGAGGTCCAGACCCACCCCCCAGCCTTGTATCCCATAAGCCCTGCCCAGACCAAACGATGGTTTGTTTGCCGCAAACCATGGTTTGTGGCGAGAGAGGTCTGTTTTGTGCAGTGCTAGAATCAAAGACACCAGGGCTCGAAAGTGGGAGTTTGGGAGTTCTAGTTCTGCCTTTGGCACATAAGCCTGCTGGGTGATCTAGGGCCAGTCACTCTCTCTTGGCCCTAGGAAGAAGGCAATGGCATACCAGGCAGAAATCTTGCCAAGAAAACCATTTTTAAGGGTTGGTTTCTGTGATGGATGATCCTTGGCACATTTTTTGGCTTTTCTCTCCCATTCTCAGCTCACCTCGATGAGGCAGCAGCGCACAGACTTTTATCTCGGGGCCATCAGAGACATGCTGGTAGCTGTGGGTGGCAGGAATGAAAACAGAACACTGTCATCGGTGGAGGCATACAGCCCTGAGAAGAACACCTGGTCCTATGTTGCCAGCTTGCCCAGGTGAAATGGGCACCTGGGCAAAATGATGATAGAATACGGCATCCAATTTTGGTTACCGTATCATTAAAAAAGTGGTAGACCTTCTGGAAAGAGTCAGCCACTTATCCGGCATGGCATAGTGCCTCTACTTGAGTAAGGAGTTGGACTAGAAGACCTCCAAAGTCCCTTCCAACTCTGTTACTCTGTTAATTCAGGCAATTATAGTTGTGACTCATCTGGAAACACCAGATTAAGAAGGGCTCTGGAGAGATGATCAGGGAAAGTGGTAGCATTAGAATCCTCAGCTGTTTCCTACTACACACACATTCCTCCCCCCCACCCTTTCGGCTCTAAAGTTTTTAATTCTCTATCTCAACCCTCCCCCCCTTCTCTCCCTGAGGCACTAAGCTGAAGCAACCCACAGGTATTTTCTTGCAAAACAGTCTTGAAATTAGGCCAGAGGTTGCCTTCAGTTTTTAAGATTACCAGTTGCTTAAATTTATATCACAACCGATATATCACCAAAGGCACTTGAGCAACCGAAGTTTGCACCCAAGGGGTCCAAAATAATTCCATGTGGGTCACATAATTCGGATTGCATGGATTTGCACATTGAATAAGGGAAGGATCTTTCTTTGTTCTCAGATCAGAGATCTATTGTAAGGCAAAATTCAAAAATTCCAAGTCCCATCATAGCCATAAAAGCTGGCCGGCGGACCCTCTCTCTCTCTCTCTCTCAGCCCAACCCACCACACAGGTGGGTTGTTGTTGAAAATAGGAGGGAAAAGGGTGTTAGATATATTTGGTGCTTTGAGTTATTTGTAAAAATATTTGTGAAAATATTGAAGGCCTTGAGTTATTTGTAAAAATATTAAAGGTGGGATATAAAGAAATAAAAATAAGTCTTGCAGTTGGAGAGGAAAACCATTGCACTTGGCAATATGTTAAGTAAAATCAGATTCTTAGCTGAACTAGAGTCCTTCTTTGTGTTTATTTATTGAATTTCTAACAAGGGACTCTGGGTGCTTTACAATTCTAAAATTATACAAAATGAACACAGGTTAGCACAAAGAGCAAAAACATCCCAAAAATAAATAAACCCTATGCTCGGTTTTTAAATGACAGCCAACCTTTATTCTTGTCCATTTGCATGGGTGAGTTTCGACTCTTAGCTCTGCTTGTTATCTCTACGCTCTTTTGGATTTCAGTCATGGATCTGAGGAACTCAACGCAGCCAGGCATGCTCTGTTAACACCCCAGAGTAAATAATTAAATCTCAAACGGGTTTTTGAAAACATCCTCTCCCCTCCTGCTAGGAAGGGCCACTTAAAAGTCTCCTCCTGTTTTTCCTTCCGCCGCAGGTTCATGTATGGCCACGCGGGCGCCATCCGCGAGGAACGCGTCTACATTTCGGGAGGCCATGATTACCAGACAGGTCTCTTTCTCAAAAACCTGCTGTGCTATGATTATCGGACGGATACCTGGGAGGAGAGAAGGCCCATGATCACGGCCTGGGGCTTTCACAGCATGTCTACTTTACAGAATGACACTTATGTCATCTGGGGCAGCGACAACTACCTGGATATGACACGCTTTGACATCCTGGAAGTGGAATCCTACAGCCCCAAGTGCGATCAGTGGAATAGGGTGGTGCCTTTGCTCCAGGCCAACAGCAAATCTGCTGTGGCCACCTGGGATAGCAAGATCTACATCCTGGGCGGCTACAGTTGCAAAAACACCAACAGCTTCTCCAAGGCCGTCCAGGTTTACGACAAAACATCAAAGCAATGGCAGAAAGCTAGAAACCTTCCCAAAGCCATCGCCTATGTTTCGGCTTGCGTCTGTGTCTTGAGGCCTGAACCGCAATGCCACGAGGATCAAGGAAGATGAGTGATGGCTCTTGGACTGAAGCCTATCCTTATCCCGATGCAGGCAGACCTCAAACTTACAGCCAGAATCGGAACTGGAACTTCCATTGCTAAACGAGGCGGTTCTTAAGCGGAGTTGCACCTGATCTTATGTCCTTTCTTTCCGTGGTGGTTGAGCAAAACACCACTGTCGTTAAGTGAATTGCATGGTGGTTGAGCGAATCCAGCTTCCCCTATTGACTTTTATCAGAAGCTGGCTGTGAAGTTTGCAAAATAGTCTTTTCTTTGTTAATTTTCAACCCTACTAATTTACTGAATTTATCTATTTCCCTTAATAATATCGGTCCGCAATTTATTGGATCTTCTATAATAAATACCATATCATCCACGAATGCTTGTAATTTATATTCTTCTCTTTTAATCTTTGTTCCTTAATTTCTTTATTCAGTCTAATTCTATCCAAGTGTTTCTAATATTGTTATAAAAAGTTTTTTATGATTGGCATCTACACCCTCTTTAGGAATTAATATAATATAGGCCTCCTTCCATGATTCCGAGATTTTTGCCTCTAGTAATACTTCATTGCAAATCTCTAGTAACAAGTTTTCTAATGGCTCTCCTATATCTTCATGTAATTCACTTGGGAGACCATCTGGGCCTGGGGTTTTGTTGCTTTTTTGTCTTTTAATGGCATCCTTCAACTCACTTAAGAGATATTTCCTTATTTAATATCTCCTTCTTATCTACCAGTAACAGATGTAACATTCTTTCCTTCAGATATTCTTCTACTTTGTTTAAATCTACTATGTCTTGATTATATAAGTTCTCAAAGTAATTTCTTACGATTATTTTCTTTTTTTCCAGATCCGTCTCTACTGTTCCATTATCATTCAATTGGTATATGGTTCTTCTTTGGTTTTCTTTAACTTATAAACTAACCATCTACCGGGTTTATTTGCATACTCAAAATGGTTTTGTTTTATGTATTGTTAATTTCTTGGTTAAATCTTCCTGGTCTGGAGTACTTCATTGAAATATCCTGCTTTCAGTTAAGAGGTCCCCAAAACATCTGGTTTATTTACCCTACCTGTAATGACAGGCATGTTGTGCTTTGACCTGAAGATCCTATCAACACTTGGATGTCGTTTAAATGATTGGATGTAAGATTAGCCCTCTGTTCCAGGCAAAATGCATTTCTCGTTAATTTGAGGAAGCTTTTATTAATAGAAGACCCTGTTTTGCTAATATTTAGCTGGGCACTTGGAAGTGGTTTTACTTGAAGGCGCTGAAGAAGGGACAGAGAAACGTGAATCTCTGTTTTGCCTTTGACACAAAGCCAGTTGGGTGACTTTGGCCAATCCTTCTCTTTCAGCGGAAGGAAGATAAAGGCCACTTTTGAAAATATTGCCTAAAAAAACTGAAGGAACTTGTCAATGTAGTCTGTAGAAGTAAAAACATTGGCGAAACAACAACCTCTGAGAACTCATTTGTATAGAAGTATTATTCTTTCCCGTAAACGGAGCTGATCATTTTTACAAGAATTGCTCGATAAATATTAGCTTGGAATGATCTAATCTCCTTTCCTCCAGATCTTTTTGTGTGTTTAATCCCGAATTTGAATTTCAAACAAACTATTTTCAAAGAAGAGTTGGCTTTGTTCCACCTCAATTGGCCAGGGATGCTGCTTTCCATCACCAGGGTTCTGAAAAGAAGGGAGTGAAGTGTAATTTTGTAAAAGTGAGTAATATTGTCCAGGCATCATATGAAGCGTCCAGCTGGATCACATCCAGTGTACCTGTTTTCTTCAGCTGTTCAAAATGGGATTGCAATATCATTTTTCCCTGCCAGAGAGAGAAAAGCTGGCTAAAGATAAAACATTGCAGGACAGTAATGCCATGTTGTATGATAATTTAAATAATTCCAAAGCAAAGCTCACTCCTTAGTTGCACTGATGATGTAACCTAGTTGGGTAATGTCTGCAGAAAAACAACCATACTTGGCACCAGCGACCACTCATTTTAATCCTTAGCTACAAAATTGGTTTTAGAAAAAAAAAAAAAAGTAGCCAACCTCTCCATTCAGGTGGCCAATTCCGACAACACCCCTTTCCCTGGTGGTGAAGATCGCTCCAGCCAACACGTGCTCCGGGTAAAGCCCGGCGCCTGCGCACTGCCAATGTCCCAGTCGCGCATGTGCAAGGAGCCACACCTCTCTCCACTCCGGGGCAAGCACAAAAATGTATTCAAATAAGCGTTCATGCGCAGACGGCTCTCCTCCCTCGCGATGGCCGAAATGCGCGTGCGCAAATGTCTCCGTCGTTTCCCCCACCCCTTTCTTGTTATAGGGACACCCGTTCCCCACCACTCTGAGGAGACGCGTGCCAATCCTTTCCTTCGCATTCATTCATACGTTCATTTCCGTAACGAATCAAGTCAACCCTCTGCCAGGGCATCGTCAGATAAGAACTCCCACCACGATGCCCAAACCGGGGCCCCTCACCGATCAATGACTGACGCTATAGGAAACGCCTCCTGAGGCGAACCAGGCTTGCGCAAGACGCCTCACTCTCCGTCCTCCCTCAAATCGGACCGCCCCGACGCTTCACCGCGCGCCTGCGCAGCCAGCCGTTGGCCTCCCTTCCCGGCCTCATCTGTTGGAAGGCTCATGCGCAGAGCGGCGGCGGGGAGGGGGGGAGTGGCCCACCCAGAGCCGGCGAGCCCGCCTGTCTGAGCGCAAAGCGCGTGTCGTAGAGCGCGCGGGCGGCTAGTGCGCAGGCGCCGCGGCCGCCCCTCCCCTGCCCGCCCGTCCGCCCGCCCGCCCGCCCGCCGTGTGTGGTGGCGGCCGTGCGCCTTTGCCAGCAGCGAGCGAGAAGATGGCGGCGGCGCCCGCCGCGTGAGGCGCTGAGGGAGACGGCTGAGCCTCGCCGCCGCAGCCGCCTTCTCCCTCAGCGAGGGGCCGGGGCGCCATGGCGGTCCACGGCGCTCAGGTAAAACCGCCGAGAGGCCCTCCCGACGGGGCGGGAACACGCTGCTGGGCCGGGCCTGACTCGCGCCTGCAGCCTCGCGGAGCCTTTCAAAGGCCCGGTGACGCTCTTGGGCGGGGGAAAGGGTCGGGGCTGATGGGCTCTGCGGTGCTGGGCCGAGGAGCGGTCAGAAGCGGGCCTCCCCTTCCCCCACGGAGCCCTCCCGTGGGGCGGCCGTTGGCTGCAGGGCCAGGGCGAGGCGGGCCCGCTGGCCGCATGGCGGTCAATGGAGGAGAGGGACGGCGGGCGAAGGCCCCACGGGAGGCTCAGCCGCCCGGCCTCGTGGAGGGGCTTTCCCTGCAAGGCTCCAGCCGGGCGGCCTGGCTCGGCTCTCCACCGCTTCCCATCTCTTTCGCCCGGGGCGTTTGGGGCAGGGCCAGGGGCGTCTTCCTTCCAGGACTGGGCGCGGGTTGAGGCTTCGGGACGCGGCACCCGAGGTGGGTGGGGGGAGATTTCCCTCGCCGGGGAATGGGTGGGCTGCCCTTTGTCTTGAGTGGGGAGTGGGAGGAAAAGGAGGCCCCGTTCTCCTTGGTTGGGCGGCGTTGAGTTGAAAGTCCAGGTAAGGGGGAGGATTGGGTTGGAGTTGGGGGAGGTAGGTGTTTTGTGTGTGTGGGTACGTACATATATACACAGGCCCATACACACAATTCAGTATTCACCTATACACATGCATATGTATGTCTGGGTGTGTAATACACGCACTAATCCAATACCTAAGCATACACATGCATACATACAGACATGTATTATATGTATGCATATACACAACCACACTCAACTGTAATCCAGTATTTGCTTATATACACGCATACATGCATACATACATGCGTTATTTTATGTATGCACAACCACACTCAACTCTAATCCAATACTTGCCTAAATGCACACGTACATGCATAATGTATGTCTATACACACAATCACACACTAATCCAGTACTTGCCTATATGCACATATATATGCGTATATATGAGGAAAGGATGAGGAATAGCTTTGGTTTTCGGAGAAGAGCTGGTAATAAAGTTATGGATTTTTGTAGCAGCGGATTAAGGGCAAAGAGGAGAACAATAACTTTTGGGTATGAATAGAGATAAGACAGATTTTTGGCATCTTCCCTTTTTATTGAGCAGAACTTTTTAGTTCTGCTTGGGAAAACTAAACATTGGGAGAAGGAGGCTTCCTTCATTCTCTGGCTTTTAGATACTTGTTTTCTCTGCTCACAGTTGTAGGTTTTCAAACATGCTGTTAGGAATGCAGCCAGAAAAGTTTCTGGAATGCTGTATTTTAAAGTGATCATATGCTGTTTAGGTAGTGAAGAGGGGATTTACATCTTTGACTTGGGTGTCATGAAACCTCCTCATTTCCTTTTGGTTTTTACATGGCATTTTTACTTGAAGGATGAAATGTAAAGCATACTCCAAAAAGCAACTTGGTTACATTCCTATTTATAATAGTCAGGAAATACATAGTTGTAATGAATTCTGTCTTCTCAGTTTAGCAAACAGAGTTTTTATATTTATTTGTATGTGCATATTTAAGCAATACATTATAGAATATTAGCTGGCCATTTCACTTTGGACTAAAACTTTCAGTAACTTTGTTACTTTGTTGATGTCATCAAAGTTTTTTTTTTTTAAATAAAGCGCTACATCAATGTACTGTATTTAAAAACCAGAAAGGAGTGCAGATACTTTGAAGTTATATTCTCATGGTTTCTGCTTGATTTATTATTTATTATTTCAACATAGGTTGCATACTTTGTCTTTAGGTTTTGTTCCTTCAGTAGCTAACCAGTTTTTGCATAAGAAGCCAAAGTTGAATGACTTCTTGAAAGGCAATCTGTCTGACTCTTGGACACATGCAATTACACATAGCTCTTGCCGATCTATATAGATACTGCATTTTCTTGGTGTCACTTGCTGAATTGATCTAATTAGTTGATGTCTATATTTGTATACACAAATCCCATATATCCTGTACTTAAATTTCCTTTTTGGTGTTGTAATTGAAATAGCAATAAAGCCCGAACTTCATATATTGCTTCTATGTGGCCAGGAATCTGTGCTTATATCTACCATGTGTTGTTCTGGATTGTAAATGAGGCAATAATAAATTTTGACATACCATTTGCAGGAGCTTCGAATGGTTTGCTTCTCTAATCTTTAAGCCAAAAGGAAGACAATACTACACCATTGATTAGATCCTCATTCAGTTAAATATGTTTCAGTAGCGATTGTAAGTTTCATCATGAAACTCAGGCGATCTTCTACTTGTGCTATTGTTGTGAGTAAGAGAAAGTATTGTTAACTTTCCTATTTTCAGTGTAAATGAATCTTTAAAAAGAATAGAAAAAAGGTATATTGAAAGGTGTTTTTTTTTTAATGGACTTCTTTAAAATTAAGGTGCATTTAACTTGTCCAGTGGAAGATTTCCAGGTTGTGAGCTTTTAAATCAAAATAATCGTAAAAGTGGTTTTTCAATACCAACCCAATTTTGTGCATTGGTTAAAGTGTTAGATTTTAATAGGAGAAGGCAAAGTTCATAGTACTTTTCAGTAATAAAGTTCACTATATAGCCTTGGAAAACACAGTCTGGTCCATTTCATAGGGTTACAGTTTTAGGTGTCATTACGATTTTTAACTTCTGGTTCTAATATATGGAAGTAGTTTGGGGAAAAAATGGTCATATTTTAGCATTTAAGGAATAACCAATGAAACTGTGTGATTTTTTTTTTGCTTTTTGAAAGTTTAAAGGCATTACTATTATACTAGAAAGTGAAAAAAATGCTTAGTTTGCATGAATATATGGATAGTTGCAACATTTTCTTTAAGAAGCAAGGATACCACTTACTCTAGTATAAGAAAATATTAAGAGCAAGACATTCTCCAGAACTTTTCTTTTTTAACTTTTAGTTGTTCTTGTCAGTAATAGTGAGGGTGGAGTTTTAAATCTGAAAATGAGCAGTTTGTAAATTACTGTTTACTATATTTTATTATGAAAATTAGCTTTTAATAGGTGCTGCATTATTTGTAGTAACGCTTGTGATGCCTTTCCTGTCCTAGTTATTTGATTATGTGTACTGGACTACAAGCATATTTTCAAATGCTGTTGGAATATGATCAGATACCTGCCTTAAAATCACTTAAACCCATGGCATGAATATTTGTGCATATGCATATATATATTATATGTATACATTTTATTCAAGTGAGAAAAATTAAGTATGCTAAAATTAACTTCAATTCCTATACTATTTTAACTAAATTATATCTGTAGGGTTCTCTCATTTTGCTATTATAAATCTCTAACAGTCTGGATTTTAAAATTTCTGCACATTAAGATATGCCTGAACTTGAAGCTTCTGGCAGTTCTCTTGTATTACATGTTAACCTTCTTATTCCACCTTGATAATAATTAAATAGCACATCAAGTTTTTTTAAAAAAATAGAATTATTAAACAAGATTGAGAATCAGTTTGATGTAGTGATTAAGGCATTAGAAAAGAATCTTGGAGGCTGTGAGTTCCAGTCCTGTCTTAGATATGAATCCAACTGGGATAGCCACTGTCTCTCAAACCTAGGAAATAGGCAATGACAAATGACTTGCGAAACCCTACCAAGAAAACTGCATGAACTTGTCCTAGTAGTCTCTAAAAGTCAAGACTTAGTTGAAGGCACGCAAAAAATAGTAATAACATAATTATTTTAATAAAAACAAAGTACTAAACTGTTTTAATGAAAATATTCTTATTACAATCTGTGCTATCTGCAGTCCAGTCATGGTTTTTTTTGCAGGCTGTTTATATAGAATGTCTAGAATATAATTTGCTTGGAATTTACTTTCTTGAAATTGGAATTGTGGTGAGTTAAATGTTTTTGCAATATGTTTTTTTATGTAGATCTCAATCTACAGAGAAACATTTTGATTTAGAATGCAACCATAAAAAAAGGTTGTTTCTCATGTAATGTTCGGCCAAAATTCTTTCCGCCCCGGGCTTCGTTCTGTGACAGTCTCGCTGTACATTTTAAAAAATGGCTGAGCTCTCACAAAATGCTGCAGCTTTGCAAGATTTCAAATGTGATTTCTGCAATTTGGGATAGAGTCAGTATATCTTTTTTGGAAATAAGCAGTTACTCCGGTATGTCTAGGCAATGTTGTCAACCTCAGTGCTAAGCTGTACTGTACTATAGGCTTACGATGACAGAAACCCATGTACAGATAGGCCTTGACTAACAGCAGTACATTTAGTGACCATTCAAAGTTGCAATAGCACTGGAAAAAGTGACTTAGGGCCATCTTTCACACTTATGACCCTTGTAGCATCCCCATGGTTCATGTGATTTACATTTGGATGCCTGACAACTGACTCTCATTTATGATGGTCTCAGTGTCCCGGGGTCACATGGTCCCTTTTTGCGACCTTCTGACAAGCAAAACCAATGGGAAAACCAGATTCACTTAACAGCTGTACTGATTTAAGAACTGCAGTGATTCACTTAAATGTGGCGAGAAAGGACATAAAATGGGGTAAAACTCATTTAACAAATTTCTCACTTAGAAACGATAAATTTTGGTCTCAATTGTCGTAAATCGAGGACTACCTGTAGTATGTCAAGGTATGGTGCATGTCTCAAATCACCATGGCTGGTTTAACAAGCCATGACTAAACATTCTGACTTAAGCATCATGTAAAAATAAAAACTATGTGGAATCATGTTGGCTTTCTATGATTCCTCTAGATAAGTTTGACGATTTTCCCTGGTTCCAGCCTTACTTTAGAATTAGCATTATCAAATACGCATTAATGGAACATGCTTCCTGCAAAATTATCTGTTGTGAGCTTCTATAGCTAATCCATACATCTAAGTTTCAGCTTACTATAATACTACTTTTTGCTTATTGTTGTCAGGGTTTTCTTTTTCTTTTTACAGATCGTTGCATTTAGAACTTTCTGGCTCTGAGCCACTGGATTATAATCATTTGTCATTTTAATGCTGTTTCAGCAAAGTAGAGGGTCAGTTTGAAAGACCTGGATTGCTGGACATGCAGTTTTTTCCTGTCCAGTTGAAATAGTTGATATATGGCTGTATATAATGTTTTATATATGACCGTTTAGTGTAGCGCTCAGCATTTAAAAAGCAGCGATGTTTCACGGCACGAGAAATTTTCTCAGTTTTCAAACACTTCTGTAATTAGAACCAGAATGTTTTCATTTCCTTTTGCATAATTTGTATTCCTCAAAAGAAAAACTTTCTGTAATTTTGTGTCAGTTGTGGAACTGGTTAGCTGCGCAAGAGACTAAAACAAAAATTCTTTCAACATTGTTTAAATCATAAATGCAACAGTTAAGGCACCCTTTGACAAGTACCATTGTTCTCAGTTTCAACAGCATGTGGCGATGGGAATTTGTTCTAAATATTTAATGTACAACTAGCAGTAAAAGTGCTTTCCTCTGACAGTGTCATCTCCCCATTCCCCATTATGGATGGGTGGACTAATGTAATTAAAGTCATTGTATTCCTTTCTCTGAAGCAGTTTATTTAGGCCTTGGAAAGAGATTTTCTCATTCCACCTTGTACTTAATAAATTGTGATGTGTGTTTGTGCAAGGTGAAGGCAGAGAGGTTGTTAAATGTACATCAGGTACTCCTGTTTCATTGGTGAGTTGATAAGAGGCTTTAATTGCTTGTTATCTGATTAAGTTGAAGATGGCCTGGACTGATCAAGGGGGGGAATGATTGGAGAAACTGAATAACATGTGACAGTATCAATTGTCAGAATCCAAATCCATTGTCTACATCATAAAGGGTGACCATTGGGTTAAACCAAAAGTTTCAATGAATGCCAGTTTCAAAATAATTGGGTCTCGGCTTTTGCCTTAGTGTAGTTTGATACATGACACCCAATTTTAAATGGGTTATTTTGGCTGGAGATTATTTTAGCTCAGAAGTATTTTGTAGGATGTCTTTTATTATTCCCCAGAAAACACTAAACATGCAGTACTGTCCTTAGGCAACTGTCAGATAAAATAGGCCACAAATATTTAGACTTCTTGTTTAACAGCCGACACCAACCCTCCCATCATTCGTTGCCACTTCTCCAGCAGGATTTGCAGGTTTTGGAAGACATTAGTGCAATCTTGTAGATACTATCTGCCTGGAGTACAGTTTCATTCAAGAACTAAATTCCTCCCACTCCTTGTCTTTGTCTTTCCATCCTCCGACCATCCTGTTTGGATTGTCATTGCTGGAACAAAAGGCTTTAAAAAAAAAAAGTTCTTATAGGATGGATGCACTCAGGTAGTGATTCAAGTAGCTTCCTAGATGACTTATTTGAAGAGCCGGATAGGAGAATGTCAGTGGATTTTCCCCTTTTCCACAGGCAAAACCTTTTGTTGTAATTGGAAGGTATGAATTACACGTAGTTGCAAAATGTGAGTCATACTACAGCATTACAGTTTTCCAAAGCCAGAACAAAAGTTTAGTATATTTTCATGATTGCTGCCTGTCCAGCAGAGATGTGTATAAAAACTTACTGGGAGACATAGCAAAGGACATAAATTAGTTTATTACAATAAGTTAACACTGATGTAAGTAGCTGACATAGGCTGGAATGAAGGAATGGTAAATAGGATCGTTCAGAAAAGTCGTCTATTGTAGTAGTGTATTGAAAGTAAAACTCATGCTGTAAACTCTCCAGATAACGTCTAAGCACCACAGAAAAGGGATTCTTTTTCAGTCCTGGAATTACTATACAGTAATAGAGGTGGCATGTAGAGTGGTGCAGTCAATTTGTCATGTCAGGATTTTACTACATTCTGCTGCGCACGTAAAATAGACAGAGAAGAAGGCACGGGATGTTAACATAATAGTGTGTAGCTTTATAAGGTAACACTTTCAGTATATCTGACATTACAACAGGTATTCCTTGCTTAACAACCACTTAGTGATTATTCAGTTATGTTAGCACAAAAAATGACTTATGATTGGTTCTTGCGTGACTGTTGCAGCATCCCTGTAATCAAATAATCATAATTCGAGTGTTTGGCAACCATTTGCACATTTTATGACAGTTGCAGCATCCTGCAGTTACGTGATCCCGGTCTGTGACTTTCCCTGTCAGCTTCTGACAAGCAAAGTCAGTGGGGAAGCTAGCAGGAGATTGTAAATCATGTTTACCTGATGGTCATTTGCTTAATGACTGGCAGGAAAGGTAGCAAAATCAGTGCAGTCACATGATACCTCACTTAATGATCACACTGCCCGATCCCTATTGTGGTGGAGGGCTACCTGCACAGGCTATTTAAATGAAGTTTGCCGAGCTATTTCTCCATGTTTTCATGACCTTGTTGTGGGTTTTGTGTGATGTCTTTGTGATTGAATAACAAGGAGCCCATTCTCAAGCAGCTCAGCAAAAGATAAATGATTTGAACTGTTGGAAAGATGGGTTTCCTGCTTTGTCTCGTTGTGAAGGAATAATTGTGCAAGGATGAATGTTACACCATAAATATAAAATAAGATGATTGTGTGGGGGAGAGAGATAATCAGTTTGTTTTTTGAGGCATCACTCAAGCAAAGTGGTAAATTAAACATTTAAGCCTTTAAGAGGAATGTGTATATATAGGAATAAGTTGTTAAAACAGCATTTTAAATGTTGGTTGTGTTGCATAACTTCATCTAACGCATACATTTCAGGTTACAGTTCAGCAAGTTGTTCTAGTTGCTGTAATTTGAAATGTTGCCAGAGTATAGTATCACTTGAAATTAGTTTGATTAGCGCCGTTGAAAATTCATTGAAATATGAGAGTGACTTTCGGCATGCTTAAGTTGTCAGATTGCTTTGAGTTGTTGCGTAGCTGATGCCTACCAGCTGCTTAGATAGTCCTTAATGGATTAACAAATGCTTTAAGTAGATTTCCAGACCAGTTTTACTTTAGCAGAGGTAATCCTCGACTTGCGTCCCCAGTTAGGACCAGAATTTTAGTCATTAAGTGATGCAGTTGTAAATTGGCACACCACGTGGCTGCATTACATAGGGACAACAGTCCCTATTACTGTCATTAAGCAAATTTTACCAGCCATTAGCTGAGGACCCATCTCAAGCTGAACTATTCCAGATTTGGTCCCTCTCAGCCCTGAGCCTCAATTACATAAGGGGCTGTCTCCAATTCCCCCTATCCTCACTGCCTATCTCCCCCCCACACACACCCCATCTCTGCCATTTTGGCTCCCTTGTACACTGCCTTGCAGGACAGCAAGCAGTCCCAGAACCTTGTGGATCTGGGGCTGCTTGGTATGTATGCCCTGGGAAATAGCCCCAGCTAAGCTACCCACTGCCCCAGCTGACTTCAGTACTGGTTTTAAGACTGTAGGTACAGCCCGGTTTTCCAGAATCTAAAATATTACGATTGTAAGTTGAGTTACCTGTTACGATTTTGGACACAGAACTGGGTGGTTTTCAGCTTAAGATCCTCTTAATTTTCTGGTGAAAGAACTTGCTGACGGTAAGGTCATTTTTAACAAAAGACAAGGTTTTAATGGTACCCTGTGCTGAAGAGCCACAGCATGTCAAGAGTCTGTTGAAATTCATAAATTATTTACTTTGTGTTTTATTTTTCAGTATATCTTTGGGGAATTCAGCCCTGATGAATTTAATCAGTTTTTTGTGACTTCCCGTTGCTCCGTTGAGGTAAGAACAAATTTAAAAATTTTAAAAGTGAAAAAAGTTCTAGTTCTTACAAAGAGCAATAACTCCTAAGCACTGCCACTGTAGCTTGCTTCAGTTTAAGTCTTACAAGTTTGTTTTGTCTACTAAACATAATTTTCTTCTGATAAATCAGATTGTAAATTTCTTTTAACAGTCTCAGTAACAAAGCACTGTATGTACTTCAAATAATTCAGGAAAAAAACCCCTATGTTTCCTATTGTATAGAAGAAGGAGCACATAACATTCAAGGGGAAAGAGATGAGGATAGAATGTAACATGGTTGTCTGCTATCTTAACCATGTTTTAGATTTGAAATGCTTTGTATCATTTAATAAACCAATAACTTGCTGGTGTTAAAATAATTTCCCTCTAATTCTTCATTTATTTCTATGCAGCTGCCTCCCTACAATGACACCATTTCATGTGGTCTTAAGTCCACAGGAGAGCTCCATGATGGTAAGAAGCCATTCCTTCTTCACCACTGTTTTCCCAACCCTTTTGAAGTCCAGTGTATTGCAGGTTCGTTACTTGAGTTCAGCTTTGGGGATTTGGATTACTTTCAATCTTAAGCTTACTAACCCAATTACCAGAAATATTCCTATTTTATAGTATGTTTAACTAATAGTTTATCCTGCCTTCTCACTGATCCTTTGAATATTTTTATTTCAAATCGACTAGGTATCTTGAGCCCTTTTTGGTGTCTATGATGATTGTTCCTTATATGGAACTCCCAACTCTTAAAATGACTAGCTGGATTCTTCTTGTTATGAAACCCATCTTTGAAATTGGGAAAAATGGAAGTGGCTTTTTATGTAATTATTGATTGCTGTTGAGAGGGAGAAGGGATATTATTTGAAAGAAAAATATTTAAACTTTTTACCATAGGAAGTAAACAAAAATAATGTTAGATTGTGTTCTTAGTTATATTAGGAGTAATATATTTTGCTTATAGTGAATTTTTCACTGGGCGGAATTCACACAGGAGCAGTCCTGTGCAGTTACTCCAAAGTGCACTCTCCTGCCTCCCCTTTCCCTGTCTCATGCACACACACTGTGTGTGTGTGTGTGTGTGTGTGTGTGTGTGTGTGTGTATCATCCCAGTTAAGATATTTATATTAAATCATTAAGGAAGTAACTGATAATTAACACTAAATTATGCTTACTTTTACTGCGATTTTCTAAAGATCTGATTTGAGCTAATGATTTGCATTCACTCAGCTTTTTTGAAGACATGAAATCTAAGCTTTTCTTTCCTGCCGTATTCATTTTTCCACATCTTCCTTTATTGCTGTGTATTGTAACATGTTTTCCTCTCTCCTAGGAGAGGAATATCAGAGAATTGAATTTGGTGTTAACGAAGTGATAGAGGCAGGTTCATCTGTGCTAAACAACAGCGACTACAGTATTTCAAGTACCCTGAATCCTCAGGCACCGGAATTCATTCTTGGTTGTGCACCGACCCCCAAGACCCCCAGCGATGTCCTTGGTGAAACCAACCACAACTCCATTGACTGCCAGTTCAGTGACGCTTCCCTTGCTTTGGATAATGGTTCTAATGCTGAAAG
Organism: Pseudonaja textilis; assembly: GCF_049901715.1. Lineage (NCBI taxonomy): Eukaryota > Metazoa > Chordata > Lepidosauria > Squamata > Elapidae > Pseudonaja > Pseudonaja textilis. Next base: position 20,183,186 of record NC_142000.1, read on the forward strand.
CGACAGTTTCTCTGGGAGCCTTGGACAGCGGGAACGCAAAAAGAAAAAGAAAAGGCCCCCCGGATATTACAGTTATTTGGAAGATGTGAGCGACGGTGTTCCTGCTGAGGCTTTGATCAATGGGCACGCCAGTTCGCCCAGACTTAATAGCATCAGCATAGACGATGTAGACTTTGCAGGTGATGTGCCAAGGACTTGTAACAGCCCTGACAATTCCGTGGACTTCAGTAGTGAAGCTGTATCGGAGGATTTGGTTTCTAGCGCTCTAGATACTACCAGAACTGCAGGGCAGCCAGAAGTATGCAGTGTTACTAATTTGGAACAGTCTTGCGTCTCCTCTGACCAGGAGAGAGACAGCCCGTTAAGGACAGCTGTCGTGCAGCCTTGTGCTGAAACTACTGAAAATCTTGGCGTTACTAATGGGCAAACACTTGAATGCTCTAGCGAGGGCACAACTACCAATGGGGTGGACTTGCAGACTGCGGAAAACACTGACTCAGACCAAGCTAAGCTGGAGGAGGCCTCCCCTTCGACCGAGGCGGTCACCCCAGTTCCAGGCTCAATGGTGGTTAATCAGCCCGCAAAATCATGGGCAAGTCTGTTTCACAACTCAAAGCCCTCTGTTTCCACGCCTATGGCTTATGTGGAGACTAAGTATGTCCCTCCTGCCGTATCTCCCGTGGTCCCTGAGAAACAGGTTGACGTCAAAGAGGGGCCCGTTCCAGTTTCTGAAGATCCCGTAGCCATAAAGATTGCAGGTATCACTCGCTCAGGGTTGAGCCAAAGATAAGCGAGAGGTTAAAATAGGAGGAAAACTGTGTGGCGAGAGGACACGGTATTGGGTTGAACAAGCAAGTATTTTTTAAAAAACCCCAAAGGTGCTTTTTTTTTCTTCTTCAAAAAGGCAACTGGACTTTTTAAGTTTTTTTCCTGGAAGATATTTTTCCACGAAGCTTCTTCAGTTCTCATGGTAGAATGGTGGGGAATGGAAGAACTGGAATGAAGAAGCTTCATGAATCATCATCTTTTAATGGCCCCATTATCGCTTGCGGGGTGAAGTCTGGGCAACTGAATGTAGCTCGCAGAGTGGTTTAATGGCCTGATGCCCTTCCTGTCGCCAATGTGGAGTTTTGTTCAGTAGATATATTCTCATTGTACCCAGAGGGAGAAATATGTGCCTCTACCTAGGATCAAACTCACAGCCTCCTTTTCGTGAGGGGAGAGCTCCGCCTCCAGGCCACTGCACCATTCCTAAGAAGCTTTGTGAATTGAGAAGCAAAGTATCTTCAGGGGAAAAAACTTAGTCCATTTGCCTTTTGAAAAAAAAGCACTTTTGGGACAGTAGTGACCTAGATGACTGAGAATCTCCATTGGCATACTAAAACACCATTACAGGGTAGTGCTCACTTACTGGTTGTCTCATTTAGCAACCATTCGAAGTTACAGTAGTATAAAAAAATAATAATCCAGATTTGCATCCAGGCCTCACATTTATTTTTGCATTGTCCCACAGTCCCATGATCACCATTCACGTGCTCTACAATCTTTTTACAAGTAGGGATTAGTGGAGAATGCGGAAGTAAAATTGCAAATTGCAGTCGTGTAATGTCTCAACTAATGCAGTGATTTGCTGCCATATGTCCCTTGTGTTCAAATGATTTTCTGTCAAGCAACAGTTTTCTACCCTCAATCGTAGTTCTTAAATGAGGATGGCGTGCAGTTGTTTCTGTGATGCTACATTTGTTAGGTTTTTAGTATTGTCTAAATAAGTACACTATAGGTATAATAACTTCCTTCGAATCCTGATGTCAGACCTTTAAAATTCCCATCCTCTCCACCCACTCTCCTGATTGAAATCTAGCCCCTTTTCTGTTCTGAAGGACTGACCTCTGTTGGACAAATTGGTTGAACAGAACTTGCTCAAATCTCTCTGGCCCCCTTAAGAAAACTGATTGAACCATTTGGTAATGGACAACCATAAAACACTTGAGTTGGAAAATCAAACTAGGTTCCATTTGTGTAAAACCATGCTAAAAGCTTGCCTGACCCAATTAACATATTATGAATGAGTGGTAGTAGATCCTACTGGTCTTTAATTTCCTCTTCCCTTCAGTCAAGGGAGTAAAGGCAATCCGAAGGCATTGGCTTAGCTTTTCCAAATCTGACATTTATTTATTAAAATTATATACCGCTTATTCCACCTAGAGGTGGCATCTTCCAGATCGGACAGAATTGCGGTTCAGAATTCCCAGCCAACCAGTCCACGGACTCGATCCAGTCTTGTTGGGGCAGGGAGAAGACCCAGGCCTCTTGGGAGTAGGAGGGGGGAAAGGGAGGAGGCCCATCTAGTTGGGCAAGGTTTCATGACTTGTGACAGATTTCCACATCCTGGTGGGCGTCAGACTTCGCAAGGACTCACCCACACCCTGAAGCCACCCAGTGCATTTGCTTAATGACATGCATGGTCGCTCAAGGACTCCAACGGGCTGTAGTTGTTGAGCAAGGCAGTCCTGTAGGAATCTTGCTTTAACAGCCATGACTTAGCCAAAATTCCAGGTAGAATTGTGATGGTCAGTCAAGGCTACCTGTAGTTTCCAAGTCTTCATAAAGTAAGATTGGTAACCAAAGTACAATAAAACAATTCTATCACCCTGGACAATCTACTTGAACAAGTTAACCGTGCCCGGTGCAGAAAACGATAGAATCTGAACCATAAAGTATGGATTTGCCAGTGTTAACTGAATTGCCTAACATGTATTTGTCCTAAGCTTGATTTCCATTTCATACTGGGAAAAATAAAATCATCTCTGCTTCAGATCCATAAAAATAATAGTACTTAATCATATTTTGTTCTTAGGCTGATTTTCTTTATTTTGAGTAGAACATCCAAAAGTAAATTCATACAACGTCGGTGATGGCACAGTTGTCTGCAACATATTCTCCTGTTTTAAATTTAACTGTTTGCCCATTTGGCCAATTTTAATTGCATATTCTTTATATAGTAAGAACCTAGCAGTGATATACTAATTGGATAATCCAAAAAAATATAGAATATAGCATTTTAAAAATAATACCGTTAGGTTTGTTTCCTGCTAGTCTCCAGGGATTATGTGTATAATGAAAATTACTTGCATATAGTAAGTCTTGATTTTGTTAAATATGTATTATTGGGACTCTTAACTGCTAGCGCTGGTTAGAGAGGCTTTGAGGTCAGTAAGGATCTGATTCTTCGAATTTTAAGGAAGCTTGCTTAGACTTCCTTAATTTCTAGTGTAGCTTCACTCAAGCATTTCAGAACAAGACTGAATATTGGATCAGATCAATACAGTTGTGATACAGTCTGGTCTTCAACTCTCCTTGAATTTGCTTAATGGTTATTATTGTATTAGCTGGGAAATAATGTTTTTCATATTTCTGAACAAGTATGTAATTAGAAAGAAATACATATCTAATCCTTTTCTTCCAAGCACCCTTAAATCAGTTCTAATGGGAATATTTAGAATAAACATGATAAATGATAAAACAGTTATGCTTGCATGTTCTGATGAGCAGCTTCAGGTGAAGTTTCATGTTATATGGGTGATACCGTTTCCCTTATTTGTAATTCCATACCAGTGAATTTTGTGATGAAGCAGTGCCTTAGTAGGCAAAAAAACCCCACTGTGATAAATTGCTTTTTTTGACCACAAGGGGATGCTGAAATTCTGTTTTTCATTTTCCCCACTTGATTTGTGATAGCTTCGAGCTGTGTTTAGTAGGCAGGCTTCTATTGATGCCTTTGAATTTGTTTTTCGTCTGACAGAATTACTGGAAAATGTAAAGCTAATACATAAACCAGTATCCTTGCAACCACGAGGGCTGATCAATAAAGGAAACTGGTGTTATATCAATGCTGTATCCTTACCTTGAAAATATGTCAATCACATTTGTTAATACTTTGTGTTTCTGAAGTACTAAGGATGAATGGATTTTATTACAAGTAGGCATTAGCCAGTAGCTGTTATAATATCTGTTCAGTGGGTCTCTTGCACTATAAAAATAATGTGTATTTTATTCCAAAGGCTGTCCAATGTTTGCGTAAAATGCATCTAGCTATTTGTTTTTATGGCTCCTTAATGCAATTCTCTAGACACTGCAGGCTTTGGTAGCTTGCCCTCCTATGTATCATCTGATGAAGTCCATTCCGATGTTTTCTAAAACACAGAGGCCATGTACTTCCACGCCAATGATAGACAGCTTGTACGTATATCCCATCGGTTGTTGTTGGAGGGTTATAAATTGATATCTTTTTAAAAAACTGGAACGTTTTAAAGTTGGAAGCAGGTACTTAATGGTTACCACAATCATTGTGATCTTCACATGCAGCTGTAAAAAGTCTCATCTTATTCGTCTTTTTCCTTTTTGTGATTTTGCAATATTCTAATTTTGATGGGAGAAGAAAGAAACAGTATGTTCCCATAATAATGTTGCCCAACTATCATGGGGAAATATAAAATACTGGCCATATTCTGGGAAAGAAAATATAAGGCTTTTAATTTCCTTGCCTGAGGAAAAGGTATAAAATACATACAGAATGGCATTCGGAATTGAGATTTTAATGAAGCAGGCAGACACCGAATGTTATAAGAATATTTGATCCTTACCTTTTTCACACATCGTTGGATTGTTATACAGGTGTCTCTATAGAAAGAGTCGGACTTACTGTTTCTGACATCAGGTTTCTTTTCTGTTTAGTGTCCGCCTAATGAACGAGTTTACAAACATGCCAGTCCCTCCTAAGGCAAAACAAGGTAGGTAATAAAATACCAGCTTCTATCTAACTTATTATAAAAAGGGAAGGAGGGAATCTTTGGAGAATGTAACCATTGATCTGAACTAGCTTGCACCAAGAAAGGTGCCTTGGATAACACAAGAGCAGCACAAATCCAGTCTTATTTGCAAAGAAAGTATGAAAAACTGTTTCTTCCGTATTTTTAATATTCTTTGTATACATTGCAAAACTGAGTGGAAGTTAGCCTGTTGAACGTGCTGTGTGTTACATTCTTATATCGGTTGTTCTGCTGAATTGATAGTCTTCTGCCTTTCTGCTAAAAAAGGCAGCTGTCAATGAAAATATGGATTAAGAAACTGTGATTCCAGCAAAACTAACAAAATCAATATTTTAAATATTGATATTTGTAGTTCCATAATGATCTGTTTCATATTTTCTACCCAGCTCTTTGGTATAGGCATTACCAACATGAAAGTTTTGTAGAATGCCGCTATAATATGGTAGCAATAATATTCAAAGAAGTTAGCCTTCCTTGTTTTTCACAGATTCATAATTGTTCTCCTCTTGATGTTTATGACTTTAGGTAACCATCAAGACTTTAGGTAACACACCACAGTACTCGTTTAGTAAAGCGTTTAATAACAATGGATTGACAGGAGATGTATCGGTATGTTTGTGTCATCTTATACTCAAGCAGCTGAAAGTTAAAAACTTTCCCTAATCTTTGATTGCAGCTTTAAGTGATAAAATTGCACGAGACATCAGACCTGGAGCTGCCTTTGAACCCACGTACATTTATAGATTGTTGACCGTTATCAAGTCCAGCCTGTCAGAAAAGGTGAGGATTCCCCACGTAAGTAATGCTACAGGACCAGAATTTGAATTGTGTTTTAATGTGTCTTGTTTTATTATCCACCTGTGTCTAGAATATCCAGGTAGTATCAGACTGAAAGAAACGGTTACAGGAATAATGTTTTAGTTGCTGATAAGATTCAGAACACATCAGCCCTAATCAGTATTGTGTCAAAAACAAGGTACTACTTTGTCTGCCAATTTTAGGAAACAGTGATTTAATTTCAACCTTTGTGAATTTAGAATGAAGAGGGTTGATTAACATAAGTTGAAAGATTGACTGCTTTATTAATGTTTACTCAAATCAATGACTGACAATGCGCATGTTTCACCTCATCTCTTAATGACCCCATAATCCCTTGCGTGGTGGAGTCTGGGCAACTGAATGGAGCTCGCAGAGTGTTGTAATGGCCCGATGCTCTTTCTAGAGTTTTTGTACAGCAGATACATTCTCAGTGTGTTTTCTCGAGAGAGAAATATCTGCCTCTACCAAGGATTGAACTCACAGCCTCCTGATTGCGAGGCGAGAGCTCCACCTCTAGGCCATCGCACCGCTCTACGATGTGCATGTTTCTTGCCCACAATTTCTAGATATTTCAGAAAAATAAGTTCTCTTTATTGGTTTTTTTTCCGCTTCTTTTATTTTAAACTTGTTTGTGTTTATTGTTACATTTTCTCATTTATTTCTGTGACTATAAATAAAATTTGAAACTATGTTACTGTCAGAAAAAAAAAAACTATTTTAGAATTAAACTGTAGGAGGGAGAGTCCATAAACTGATAAATAAAGATTCTATACTGGAGTTCCTTTGAAATGCAGTCATGGAAGGGAAGAAGTGGGTTATGTATTGCAATGTTTATTACTGTCAAGATTTGAAGAGGTCTATATATAGTTACACATCCAAAGCTTCAACAATTGGTACACAGAAACAATAGCCCCAAATGCTATACAGGTGGTCCTTGACTTACGACCACAATTGAGCCCAACAGTTCTGTTGCTAAGTGAGGTATTTGTTAAATGAATTTTTACCCCATTTTATGAACTTGGTTGCACACTTGTTAAGTGAATCACTGCAGTTAAATTAGCAACACAGTTGCTTCCCCATAGACTTTGCTTGTCAGCAGGTCGCAAAAGGGGATCACGTGACCCTTTTTGACTGCAACCGTCATAAGTATGAACCACTTGCCAAGCATCTGAATTTTGGTCACATGATTATGGGGATGCAAAACAGTCATAAATGTGAGGTCACTTTTTTCAGTGCCATTGTAACATTTGAACCATCTGTAAAAAGAAATCTTGTGAGTCAAGGACTACCTGTAATTTCCCTGTAATGGAAGCCTTATCATATTAAAATTTAGGATCCAGTGATGGAATGGATCCTAAATTTGTTCAGTTTATTACCGTTAATATAAATATCTGAAAGAGTTTTAATTCTTTGAGGGTCCAAGGAGGAAGCAGCATATGGCTTCCAGGTGCTCCCTCTCCTTGGTTTAAACACATATGCATTGAGAGGAGGAAAAGGTTAGGGTTGTCTTAGCAATGTATTCTGGAAGTAGAATGCCAAAAAACCCTGCCAGTTTCAAAAGAGAATTTGGGAGACTGAGCAAGGTGATGTATGGCCTTGCCTTCATTGATGAATTCCTGAGCGAATCTAGGCAGCTGTTGGTGTTGAACAATGAGTGACTGTAAGTAACCTAACACAGAAATCATTTGTGCAGGGTAGACAAGAAGATGCCGAAGAGTACCTAGGATTTATTCTCAATGGCCTACATGAGGAAATGCTGATTCTGAAGAAATTGCTATCTCCGCATAGTGAAAGTACGTTTTCAAATAGCCAATTAGCATGTATGAGTCTTCTTTACATATAACTCTTTTATATCTGCTGCGTAAACCGTGTGTATCGTGAGTCACCACTGTTTTTCTTCCACCATGTAAATCATGGTTAATGTTTTCCGCTTTAGTATGAAGTAATTGCTAAAAACAGGAATTCAGATTGAGTATTGCATCTGCACTGCCCAATCGTAGACAAGGTGGGTTCCTTTCTTTTCGAGCCTCTTTGCAAAATCGTTTTCTGTAATTCCTCATTGCTCCACCTACTTGGCATAAAGTTTTAATGGTAGTTGGTGTAAGAAACTTACCTTTTAAAATAGATTTAAATGATGTCCTTGTCCAGCAGTGTAACCCTATTCAAGATGCGCAGTCTCCAATCACGCTTAGCTCTTTTTCAGCATTCACCTGCTTCCCAAAATACAGCTCAGTCTCTGCTAAAAGAATAATCTTCTCTCTTTTCTGTGGCTTTGGGATGAGGTTGGAGTTATGTGACTGTGTTTTGGTCTCTGTCCCCAGCCATTGATTCAATCTCACCTGTATGACACCCCATCATTTGTCCCTGACGAAATGCAGCCCTTGGATAAAACCATGATTTGTTTAGAGAAAGCCTCGCTTTGTTTTGCACAGAAAGTTTCTGTCATTCCTGCAGCCCGTTTCAAAACAAAAACGATTCGTCCCCTTCATTATGTGCTAAACCTGGGCAGGAATGACCATGTCCCTCTTTGTCCTCTGTAAAAACAGTTTCCAATGGCCCAGAGACACAGCTTGTAAACGAAGAGGACGAGCAGGAAGACCAAGGTGAAGGCAGCGAGGACGAATGGGAACAAGTCGGCCCACGAAACAAATCTTCTGTCACTCGACAGGCAGATTTTGTCCAGACACCAATCACAGACATATTTGGTGGGCACATAAGGTACATAGTATTCTAACCATGTCATTATTATCCCCACTGAACAGAGTTCTGTATTGCTTCCAATATATCAGGGCATGATGTATGTTGACATTTCTGAATTCAGTAGTAAGAACAGCAGTGTGAGACGATTAAAAATGATTGTAAAGGTATGGGGGAAATCTCAGGCAATCAATATGAATTAATTAGGGCATCCATTGGAACCCTGACACAACATGCAAAAAAGGAAAGGCCTCCAGCAAGAAACTCAGAACTGTCTAGGAGGGGAGCATTTTAGGCAGGGGAGCATTCCAGAGTGGTGGGGTACCACTGCAAAGGAGGCCCATCAATTAGAAGTATATAAAAATGAAAAATCAAGTTGAAAGATGAAACGAAATAGAATGAAACGGCATCGTTGCTTCCCCACTGCCATTTACGATAAATGACATTTGAAAAACTAGATTTATGTACTTTCAAAGTGCCTTTTGTACGTTCAAACTGACTAGTTCTTATGGGTAAGCATGGTGTCCTATTTTTACTTCCAAAGCAATTAAGATGAAACGGGGATTCCTGTTTTCTTTTTTTTAAAGAATGTCTTGTCAAATGAGGGAGCCGCAAAGTTCTAATTCCACATATGTGTTGTCTGCTTCTGCCACACCCATCCTACTCACTCTACAAAGTAGGTCACCACAGAAATAGGATCTCTTATAAGGATATTGGAAAGCGTGGTTTTTTTGTGAGGCTAGTGGTGGAGATAGGAATTATTTACTTTTTTAAGAAAAAAACTTAGAAATTGCTGCATTTTTCATGTCTTTCTCAGAAATGATGAATTAGCATCTTTCTCTTCCTAGCATAATTTTTGGCCTCTTTAGATTTCACTCCACCTTCCTAAAACTTGTGGGAAATACTATTTTTCCAATTGGAAGTTATACTCTGGAGGTTCAGATATGTTTGATCTTGTAATACTGAAAAGAGTTTTTCATAGCTAGAATACATTTCAAATAAAAATCCATAGCAGAATTAAAGTTATATTGAACTTCTGTAAGAAAACTCACAACATAGAGTAAAAGTCACAAAACATAAGACTATCTTTACTAAATGCTTAAAAGCAAAATTAAGTTTCCAGATTGACTTCTCCAAGGAGGAAACTCCAGAATCTGTCACGGTCTTTTGCCATCAGCCATAGTTTAGATCACAGTATGAATCAGAGCTAGCTTGGTATGATCTCAGAGGACATGTAGAAACTTGTAGGACTCAAAGTTGATTCCATAGACCTTTGAGGCCCAAACACTCTTCATGCAGAGAGTAGAAAGGAGAAGCAATATTAAGAGTCTTACAGTCTGAATAAGGAACTCCTGCAAGCACCGTAATTACAGCCTCGGTCTACACCAGTTGCAGCTTTTGTACACTTTTCAGGGCAAGTCCACAAATTTTCCATATTTTAAAAGAGAGACATGGAACTAGGTTGGTAGGGGTGACTTTATTTCTTTCTTTTTTTAAGGTTTAGTTCCAGATTGATCACTCACTAAAGCAAAAACAGTGATTCCAGTTTTGTGAAATGGGGGCTAGGCTTTGTTTGTAATATATCAAATTAAAACAAAACATTGAAGTGATTTCCACCTGCTTTACCCACCACAGGCTGTGTAGGTTTTTATTACCCCTTCTGTGTGCTTTGTGAAAACATCTCTTGAAATGCTAATTTAAAACATGAGCCCTCATAAGGGCGAACGCAGTCTAATTTGAAACAGCGACCGTTTCCCTGCTATTCAAGGCGAATGAGCCCTATTCTGCCTGAATAAATAACACGACAGTTCATACGGTGTCACAAAGAGGACACTAATGTAACTGAACAGAGGGAGCAAGTTGCTCCTTAAAAACAGTAGCTGTGCTATTATGAGGGCTTAACATGGACCAAGAAAGAGTTTCTTTTCACCGGGAAATAAAGATGCCACTGTGGGGAAATTTCGGTGGCCGTGTAGAATATCCAAGGGACAAGAGTTTTATTGAATTGGATTACCTTGGTTTCATTCAGAAGTGTCACGTTCGGTATGTAATGCATGAACTTAAGCATGTTCAGCAGGAGGAGACTGAACTCTTTGATAGATTAGGAATCAGAAATAGGTTGAAGATTAGAGATCTCTGAATGTAGATAATTTCTTTTGCTCCTCTTAAAGAAAGGGAGAGGCGGGATAGCAACAGTCTTCAAAGGGTAATCAGCAAATGACAAACTTCCCTTTTTTTTTTCATCCCATTTCCTGTAACAGGCTCATTAAGTCTGACTTCATCTTTCCATAAAACCAGTTGTGATGCTTGTATTACTCAAAGGCTTTGGGGTATCTTCCTTTTAATGTGCATCACACCGTGGTTTTTTAGAAAAATATGAATACGTTTAGTGTAGAAGATGAGCAGGCTGAGCCTGAGGGAGGGGTGAAACACATCATTAGTCACGAATCCCTGCGCGGCCACAAGAGCTCTATGTTCAGCACACCTTGAATTCCTTTCTCTTCTTAACTTCCACTAATCTCCCTTGGCCATTAGTAGTTCAGGTTCTTGTGGAGAGCTTAAGGTTACCACATTTGAACTGCCTGGATCTCCTGATTTGGGTGGTTACCAGTCTTTCCAGGGTTCAGTAATTAAATAGCTTTTCAGAACCCCCCTCAACTCTTCTTCCTCATTTCTTTAGGTCTGTGGTTTACCAGCAGAGTTCGAAAGAATCTGCAACTCTGCAGCCCTTTTTCACTCTGCAGTTGGATATCCAATCCGATAGGATACGTACTGTTCAGGATGCCCTGGAGAGTTTGGTAGCAAGAGAATCTGTCCAGGGCTACACCACGAAAACCAAGCAAGAGGTAGGTTGTTTTCTGGATAGCAAAATATGTGCTCAAGCTGCTTGGAAGTGTACACCGAGAGTCCTCAACGTACGACCCCCAATTGAAGCCAAATTTTCTGTTGCACTAAGCGAGACATTGGCTAAGTGAGTTTCGCTCCTTTTCATTACCTTTCTTGCCACGGTTGTTAAGAAACACGGTTGTTAAGTGAACCTGGTTTCCCCGTGGACTTGGCTTGTCAGACGTGACCACGAGGCTGCTGCAGCAATCGTAAGTGTGAAAAACGGTCATAAGTCCCGCTTTTGTGCACGTGATGCTGAAACCCTTTGCGGCCACCAGCAAATTGAGCGTGCTGCTGTTCTCTTGTATCGGTTAGCCAAATTAACGCACAGTTAATAGAAGTGCTTTTTACGCCTCGTGGTACTTTTCCACTGCAGCAGGTTGGCCTATTAACATAATCATTAAAAAAAAAACCCCAAAGAACGGCCTTAATGCAGGAAGCCCAAGAAACCTTTGCAAACAGTGATGTGCCCCACGCTAGAAAAGAGTTGGCATTTCCACACTGTTTAAGCCTTCAGGAGTTGAGGGAAGAGGCCTCTTGCCCGGAAAAACCAAGAGTGACAATGTGTTGCCTTGCAAAATGATGGTGTGGGCATCTACAGCTGTCTGGATTTGATGCCTGACACTCGTGGGAGGGGGTGGGTGGGAGAACATCTCCCTGGCTGCCTGAGAGGCTTCCTTGTACGGGGAGAAATCCTCCCTCTCCTTTGAATTTACCACCTATGTTTGGCTTGGCCTGGCGCTCGCTTTTGGGGTTTGCAACGTACGTGGTTTTAGTCTTCTCATTTATTTGTAAACTCCCAATGTTTCAATTATGGTTTCTGGAAAAGAGGATATTCGCTTTAAGGTGCTAGTCTAGTCTGATTTATGTGTTAGTGTCCTGTCTGAGATGAGCAGGCAAGTCCCACCATCACTGAAAAAAAAAAAAACCCTCTGAAAATGACCGTGAATGTTATGCCCTTTAAGTTGTGCACTTTGTAGCATTTCTTAACATTTCTGTAGCTGCTCATCTCAGTAAATTACTCTGGGCAGCTTACAGTTCAAAATATATAGTACTATTAAAATTAACATTTTAAAACAATACAAGTATACATGGACTGAGTAAGCTTGTAGTTTCCTGGCTATAAGACAGAAGCCATCTCTTTAAGCTTGACTCAGTGATTAATTGTTAGCCAGAGCCAGGAAGGAAGAGGGACTATATGAAAATTAGGCTAATTGCAAGCTTTAAGTACCATTTCTGGGTAATATTTCTAGAAAACAATTTGCTTTGTCCCGATTTGAAAATTTCTCACCTGAGTTCCAGCATATCTATAAACTTTTTTTGTTTCCTTTTTTGGCAAGTCTTGGATGAAATTTCAAGGGAGCTATTTACTTGTACTTTTTGGAAGAAAGTTATATTTTGCTACTCTGCCTTTCTCCTTTCGGAAAGTTCCTTCTTTTTCTAATTCTATGAAAATGACAAACTGACCTCCCTTGTTTCTTTTGCCATATTTGTACTCCATCCCAATCTTTGAGGACAATATACAGCAACATGAAGATCAAAAAGGCTACAAGCAAAGAGACTATAATCCATCTGTGTAGCAACTGTAGCACTTCAAAGTATCGCTTGCCAGTTGGGTTGATTTTGACAATTGTATTAGTGAAAATGGAAGATTCATTTAAAATTCTGCTTTTTCTCTGCCAGGTAGAGATTAGTCGAAGAGTAACTTTGGAAGAGCTGCCTCCTGTCCTCGTGCTTCACCTCAAACGATTTGTCTACGAAAAAACAGGCGGGTGCCAGAAGCTCATTAAAAATATTGAATATCCTGTTGACCTGGAAATAAGTAAAGGTGAATTTCGTGAACAGAGCAGCTGTTTCGTTTACTACTTTGGTGTAGCTTTTTAACAGTCATCCTTCTCTATCTCCAAATGCTTCTCGTAAAATATTTTCCTTGCAGAAGTTCCACAGTTGTCACGCTTCAGACAATCTTTCTTGGCAGGATAAAAGTCTTGCAACATTTTAATTGTGCCATTTTGACAAGCGTAAATCTTAAGTATTTACCCTCCTTATAAATCGGCTTTAAACTTTACTCACCTTCTAAATTATTAACGTTTGTGTGGATGTGAGAGGGGGATCCTAGCTGAAAGTGAGAGAACACTCTCTCCATGGGCTTCCCAAGTCACTTTTATATTACTAAAGTGTAACTCCTACACAAGCATCACAAATTAGGTGTGCCCAAAACAAAAACATACAATTTGAGACCTGAGACAACCATCCCGTGTGCCAAATTGTTCTGCATTGAAATAAATCCTTCATGTTTTGCCTGTCCAAATTTTGGCTGGAATCAAGCCCTTTTGGAGTTTAATTTTATGTGGTAGAGGCCTCCAACCGTGGCATCTTTATGACTGGTGGATTTCAACTCTCATGCTGGCTGGGGAATTCTGGGAGTTGAAGTCCACAAGTCATAAAGTTGCCAAGGTTGGTGAACCATTACGAGGCGAATGTGTCAAGGTGGGTTTGCTCATTAAATCCCTCCTGTCAAGTTCAAAATAATTAAAATAAAACTTCCTGGAGGAATCCCTGCATTTCTTGGGCCATTACAGCTGAATAGAGGCGCTAACGCCAGCAGGCTGTCAGCTGTCTCCTTGAGACTTTATTGGGTTCCCTCCTGTTCCTTGCTTGATTGCATGTGAAAAAGAAGAGCTAGAAGGGGGGCTTTTTTTGAGTCTCCCAGGGGTGCTAATTCACCACATGGTCTTATCTATTGTTTCAGAGCTTCTGTCGCCAGGAGTGAAAAGTAAAATTTTTAAAGGCCAAAGAACCTACCGGCTCTTTGCAGGTATGTTGTCTTACCTCTTAAGGTCAAGAATTTTGGGGAAAAAATCATTTTGGCTTCTTTCTCTCCTGAATTTAAAGTCGTTAATTGCACAAGCAAAAGTTTAGAATGGTGAGATCCTAATTAGAGCCTGTTCTGTAAATCAAAGAAACTAATTAAATTGTTCTAGGTAACTTTAGCAGTTGGAATTTTGAACATCCGTTGAGAGAGGCTTAACGAAGGATTGCGAGATATAGTTGCTTGGATTATGGTTTGGGAGGGAGGATATTTCTTAAATTCGTAATCATTTCTTAGTTGCACAAATTGGGTGATTGCACAGCTGCTACGGAAAATAGCTATCATATCTCTCAAACACTCCAAGGGGTAGAGAGATAATAAGATCCTCCCCCCAACTCTGTAAAATCACTAAATGTTCAAGAAATCACCCTGATTTTCAGTAATCCTGTAGCAAACCGGCTCTTTTTGCAACTTGTCGGTCCAGTTTTGCCTGCCCATTAACCCATTAACAATTGGTTTGTTTTTTTTTTTGTTTTTAATTTGATTTCTTGGCAGTTGTCTATCATCATGGAAACAGCGCAACTGGTGGACACTATACTACAGATGTCTTTCAGATTGGTCTTAATGGCTGGCTGCGCATAGATGACCAAGCTGTCAAAGTAATTACTCAACACCAGGTGGTAAAACCGTCAGCCGAGCGCACAGCCTACCTCCTGTACTATCGCCGAGTTGACCTGCTTTGAAACCTCCAATCTTCTGCTGTGTTTGCCAGATTATCTGCTTTCTAGAACACCAACTCCCTTCTCCTTCCTCCTTCTCCTTTCTTTTTCAGTGCTCTTCAGAGGCCCCCTCTCTCCTCTTCTTCCCTCTCTTCTCCTCTTCTCTCTCCCCTTTTGCAACTGTTGAATAGAAGGAAGGGGGGAAAAGTTCCCTTCCGGAGGTGTGCAAACACAACCTAGTTGGTGTCGCTTATTGACTTAGCAGAATGAAGTCTTTGGGCTTAAATGATTCGCGTTTTGTGAATCACACGGAGGTTGTGGGGTTTTCTTTGTTTTTTTTTCTTTTCTTTTCCTTTTTTTTTTCTTTTGGCGCTAACGCTAAGTCCTAAGAGATTAAAATGGGATTTGCAATTGATTCCCACTTTCTAAATGCGTAATAGGAACAGCCTTGCACCAGCAACAAAACTTGTAGATTTCTGTGAAAATGTTTTATCTTTACTTAAAAAAAAAAACTTAAAAAAAAAAAAGAAACCTGCCCTTCTACATCCTCTCCCATTAGGGTTGTTTTTTTTTTTTTGATAAATAATAAAAATGAGCCAATGTCTATCAAGGAAAAAAAAGTTTCTCCTTTAAAAAAAAAAAGAAATACTCTAAAAAAATTTACAATATACAGAGTTGCTGGTTTCTGATATGGGAAAAAAATACTCATTTTAATAATTGTGTGATGGAAAACTGCTTAAGTACACATTGCAGATCAAAATACTTGGAGTTAAAGATGTTAGTCTATATAGATGGGTGATTGTAACTTTATTGCTATTAAGAGATTTCAAAACTGCATTTATGCTTCTGTGTCCTGGGATTTTAAAACACACAAAAATGGGCAAAATAATGAAGGTTGATATTTTCTTTTAGTCTGCTTTGTTTAATTTTGCTGTCTGCTCTCCTATAATGTTGAGTTCCTCAGTGTACACAGTGTAGTGATATCTAGGAGTATAAAGTTGTCGCCCATCAATAAAAAAAAAAGTCACAAAGTTGGTTTAAAGCTTTTAAGAGTGTTCTTTGGGGAAGGGAATTCAGCTAACAACAGTAGAATGTTAGAGGGGAGGAAGCTGAAATGAAGGCTGACGGTTTGTAAGCTACACAAAGAAATGCAGTTTAGTTCTTCATTTGAGGTAAATATATTGAGAAAAGCAATTTGGACATGCCAGTTGCTTCAAAGGGTATGATAAAAAATAAGAGAATGGAAATAAAGAACCAAAAATAAAGTGTTTGTTGAGGTTGCCCTGATCATTGAAATGGATGTTCACCAGCAAGCTAGGTATGACCTGCCTTGTTAGATGTCACAAATGTCTCTAGGTGGAAATAATCCAGACCTTGGACCTCATCCATTCGCGTGAAGATGTCAGGATCCTGGGTTCTTAAGGATAAGTGTAATGGGTCATATTCTACTTTGAAATTTTGTGATCAGTCCAAGTGGTTATAGTAGATAAGCTGGGAAAAATATTATACACAAGTAAGGATATAAACTGGTATTACCTTTTATAAAGTTGACCTGTTCTAAAGGTTTCCTCTCCTTCCCATCTTCACTCCCCACAAATGGTTTAAATCTGTCAACTTAAATTCATCTAGACTGTCCCAATCAAGAATTGGGACAGTGAACCCCAAAGAATAAAATGAGAAGGAGCAACAGTGCTGAATTGATTATAAATGCAATACAACTGGAGCCAGAGCCATGGAGGAATAATAATAGGAGGAAATGCAAGCAAGGGAAAGGCCAAATATATTTCCAAAGAAAGCCTCTTGTAAAACAGGGGTGCCTAAACTTGGCCATTTTAAGGCTTCCAACTCCTGGAATTCTCCAAGCAGCTATTCTGGCTGGGGAATTCGGGGAATTGAAGACTGCGGGTCTTTAAAGTGGCCAAGGTTGGGCACCCCTGCTGAGGCTTTTTCCGAGGAGACTTGCTATCTAGTCCGCACAGGTACATTTTTAACAATACCAAGTAGAACTTCTAGCCCACTTGTTGGGTTTATTGTTTGAGGGGAAGAATGTGAGAACAATTGAATCCACAAATCCAGGAGACACTTTGTCAAAAGGCAAGTGTCCTTCACATTCCATGTCCTGCTTTTACTGAGGCTTACTTGAGGGAGTGACCAGAAGACTTCGCATCTTTGGATCTTGGATCCTTGGAAGAGGCACGAGGCTTTCACATTTTCTTGCGCAATTGAATTGCGTTGGCTCTTCATTTTTGAAAATGGGAAATCCATCTGCCAGAACATCTGTGAGTATGCAGCATGTCCTCTGGAGTCGTTAGGAACTCCCTGCTGGGTGGGATAAACTGCAAAATGGGAGGGGGGAGAATTCAGTCCTGATGCCTTATGATTTAGTATTTCTCCCTTCAAAGATGAGAAGGCACTAAATGCTAGGCAGAAGCACCTCTGGCCAGGTCTCTGTCTCTGCTCCCTCGTTTGTGGGTAAACGTTAAGACGGGCTCCTTCGTGGGGAGGAAGATGAGAGGGAGGCAGATCGGGGAGGGAGCGGCATGGTGATGAATATAGGGAGATGGATCTCGGAAAGCAACAAGGCAGCTGAAGCCCAGTATCGTGTTCTAGTCTGCTGTGCTCACTCCAGAACTTCATCTCCAGAGTTTGCCTATCTCTGGATTCTAGCTACTGCCGCCGCCGAACGGAAGGTCTGTAGGTAATAAAGCTTCCCCCATCCACAATTCAATCATGGAGGAGTATGCTGCCTGGCCCATACTGCTGAATCTTGGTTGGACGTGAACGAGAGGGTCCCCCCGTCTGAAATGCATCTTGGCTTTCGAGTTCAAGTTCACCCGTTGTAAGACCCCGCTTGGTGGGCCATAAAGATCAGTAGATGTGCCTATTCTGGAGACAGAGTTGGTGCATATTATTTGTCCTGACTTCAGCTAATTGGACCCTCTAATTTGGGGTTTCAAAAGGCATCAAGTCAGAGAAGCTTCCCTTTCTCCGTGGCCTGTGTTGAAGGATATTGTACAGTCGCTGGACAGATAACTGCATCTGGAGAGTTGGCTGCAGGATGCCTTGGCAATGGGATCTGTTGCTTTAAGACTTTAACGGCTTTTGAGCAGTTTAGAATAAAATAAGTGCCCTTTTAAAAGATTTGGTCATAACAGTTGCAATAAACAAGAATCACAGAGCCATAAAATGTAATATAAACCAGACTTTCCCCCACCCCCAAAAAATGCTTGGACAAATAGAATTTTTTGCCTGGTGCTGAAAAAGCAAACAAAAAGCATATGTGGGAAAGGAGAAGCGTTTCCTCGTTTCAAAGGCCCCTTGGAGTTGGAGGGTATCCAAGGAGATCTTCCATAACTGGCCTTAACTAGTGGTCAGGTTCATCAGGAGAAGAGGAAGTCCTTCCATCTTGAACCTGTGCCAGAAAAAGGCTTTGGGGCAGTGACATGACTATTGTATGTTGTGTTACGGAAGAATGTGAGCACCAGTCATCTTCCGTGGCATGGCTCATCAAGGTGGCATTTCATCACCTCAAGTGGCCCTTCCCATGGGTGGTACTGGGAACACCAGAAGATACTTCCACACACCCATAAATCTTGTGGAAAAAGCCTCTTTTTGCTATTAAAAGTGTTTGAGTGGACTGTAGACCTAGAGCAGGAGTGGGCAAACTACGGCCCGGGGGCCACATCCAGCCCGTTGGTCTTTTTAATCCGGCCCGCCGAAGATTGGTACAGAATTAAGGTTTGATGCGAATGATTGAATGATTGCATTCATTTGATTTTGACTTGTAATGACAGGCATTTCAACATAAGGTGGCGGCCCATCTGGCAACTTTTAAAAGTCAATGAGGCCCCCTAGCCAAAAAGTTTGCCCACCCCTGACCTAGAGTAACTAAAGAGACCTGTTTTGGTTGGGGGATGTCTTACAAAGGCACCACATTGTTCTGGCAATTAGCTTTGTACAATCCTTTGGCAAGACATAGCATCCAGAGGTGGTACTCAGCAGGTTCTGACCCGTTCTGGAGAACCGGTAGCGGAAATTTTGAATAGTTCAGAGAACTGGCAAATCCCACCTCTGACTGGAGATTTTACGGTATCCTTCCCTTGCCACGCTCACCAAGCTACGCCCACGGAACCGGTAGTAAAAAGAATTGAATCCTACCACTGATAGCATCCCTTCTGAATTTTCCATATCCTGAGTATGCTGAATTTCGTTTTAAGAACATCCAAGGAGAAATTCCCAGTTTTAACCTAGGATCTGGTGAGATCTGATGCCCCTGTTGCAGGAATCCATGGTTAAAAGCATCAGGATGGAGGATTTGCAAAAGAACAGGTGCCAGCGTGTGTGTTTTTTATAAAAAGTTTTAAATTTTTTACAACAAAACATAAACAACAACAAATAAAATCTTTCAGTTATACAGCATGTCAGTTGGTACATGTATCTTGTGCACAAGATTGTCTTTTCCTCTTAAATTTACATTCATATTGCATTGATTAATTTTCCATATATTATTAGACCATCATTAGACTTCAATTACATATGATCTTTTATAGCAAATTTCAATTCTCACTAATTTTTATTCGTGTTATAATATATTCAAAGATAATCCAATTGTAACATATCATTGCTATTATATTATACTTAGATTTCCTACTTTTTTTATCTAACCATAGTTAGGTGCCAGAATGTTGGAAGATGATTTGATGATCTTGCCAGATGATGGGGGATTTGTGTGAAAACAGAACATCTTGCTTGGACTCCTGCCACTGGTCATTCAGTGTCTACAAACTGGATTCCCAAACTGATGTGGCAATGCTAGAGCCCTTTCTCGTGCCAAAAGAAACTCAAGTGCCATGCCACATTCACCAACTCTTAACAAAGTTTGTAATCCTGTGTGATAACCATAAATCCAATGTCAAGCATGGCTTAGTGTGTTCTAAATCCAGCCAATTATGCCATATTCCATAAACAATTTCATGGTTGATGTGATAAATGTCCTCTCTTCCCATGAACTTTTGGGCATTAGCTATAAAGTCTTGGACAGGGAAAATAAGAGAGAAGTCATATTTCCAACCACTTTGGAAAGACTTCCAGAAAAAAAAAAAAACCTCCTTAACCATATCTGGAATGATATGTTCCAAAGAAGGAGAAGGAAGAAAAAATGAAACCAAACTTAAGCCAGAAGATCACTGGCTGTACAGTATGTCTCCAGTTGCAAGTCACTCTAACCACAGTGGCAGACAATCCCACAACATGGTTTTAAACTGGTTTTATTGTTTTAAAACAAACCTCAGGATATTCATTCATCTTCGTGTGAACATCATGGTAAGATGAGATGAGAACTATATAAAACTGCAACCATAATTTCAATTTGTAGAAAGGAATCACACGTTTGTTTTTAGACTCTTCAAATGAATCTTGGCCATTTTTCCCCACCTGAGGCAAGTCTTTTTTATGCTGTGTCTGTCCACCATAGCTCCTTCACCTTAACTCAGGTCCCTCCAAAGGAAACTTTTAGCATTTTTTGTTTCCTGTTTGTTGTGCTCTTGCTAAAATTATTCCTTAAATGATTGAGATACCGGCAAAACCCAGGTTAATCATTGTACTGAAGTTTTTATGTTTCCAATTTCTTTTGTTTTCCAGAGAAACGTGCGCATTAGGAAACAATAAGTCCAACTTGTTTCATTTTGCAATATCTGCTAACAGAAAAGTATGTTCTCAATTACCTCTTTGCAAGTTTATTTGCTATCTTTGTTTTTAATAAGCATCCCTGAAGCAGCCTGCAAAAAAGGAACTTTATTCGAAGGAGATTCTTTTATGATGTGTTAGACTGGAAGGAAATTGCGAAAGAGGACAGGCGTACGCATTTACAAATGAAACATCCTGCCTGAAGTGAAAGATGGACAATATTCTTTTTTCCTGCACTGATGCTTGCTAATTAAAGGAAAGTTAGACCTTTTCAAATGTACCACAGCCACATGGCCTGTAACAGGAGACTGTGCTAGTATAGGAGAAAGATCTTTTTTGGAAAGGGCTGCTCTCATTTAATCCTGATTTGTTAAAACTCTATCAGAACTGGAGGGTTGTTTTATTTTTTTTTGCGGGGGGGGGGACTTGTTTTAAAATTTTTGCCCCAATAATCATGCGATGATGCCAACAATAATGCCAACTTAAAAAAAAAAATCAAAATTGGCTAATACTGTTGAGCAATTCACTACACTGTTATCACCTAACCACAATGTTAATTTTTGCGCACGGGGCTTCGTGGTTCTGCATTCCTTGTCATGGAACAAACAGTGTTGTCCAAAAAGTACATCTCGGTAACTATTTGCCTGTGGATAACTTGATATTACAAATATTCTTGAACTGAGTTTTACTTGAAAATCTCTAGCTTAATTGATCGTTATATACAAGCATTTGAATATAGGAACAGAGAGTCAAACTCCTCATTCAACTTCAATTTACTCTCATCTTCATTTTAAAATATCAGGTAAAATATGACTTTCGGGGACAACCCTCTTCAGACTTAGCATCTTTAGATAAAGCAATCTGTTAGCTTAAGAGTTTTGAAGTTGTTGAAGCGCCATTGTAATTAAACTCTTGGGGTTCTTCCAAAATGGTTCTATCTCTGGCTACTTAGAAACATGAGAGATTTATGGAACCTTCAAAGGAAATGTGTCCGTCCAAATGTCATTAAAAAAAAAAACATTTGGCATAGGAAATTGTCATTTGGCATAGAAAATAGACTTGAAGACTCTGCTTGTGTATGCATCTCCTAAAGCCTGATTCCTTAGTGAGAAGCTGGACAAAATGGAATATTGGTCAGTCCCTCAGCCTTCTGCTCCTCAACCTTCAGATGTCTTTTCTTCTACTTGTGACATATCCATCATCAGACGTTGGTGATCATGTGGGCAACATATCAACAGCCGCACAAAAAAAATGCTGCTGAGTTTTGTACAAATTGGTCCCTTAGATTTGGAAGCCAGGAAGTTCTTCAACTTTTTCCTGGAGGATTAAGTGAAGTAGGCTGTATTTTTTTTTTCCAGGTGTCACACTAGCAACTAATCCTACTCTGAACCACACAAGCAGCTATAAGGTCAGGAAGCTTTCCAAGCTAATTTTGAGATTCTCAGAACTGAACGTAAAACCTTCAGATGCCAAGAAACAAAGAGGTCCAACTGTTGACCTATTCAATTTTGTATAACCAGCACTGACCATCAGCGATTGATGTAAATCTCAAGCAGTATGTTTTCTGGTCTTATCCGCAGAAGCCAAAAGTAAAACTGACCTTAGCCAAGAAAGAGGCTCACTCTATAAGTGAAGCAACTCCTATGAAGCAGCTGGATCCTTTCCTCCACAGACTCAAATCAAGGTTGCCATCCAATTGAAGGAATCTTAGTCACTTGCACATCCTTAGGGCTACTAAATTAGCACTCCTCCTAAAATCTTCCTCCGTTTTTATGGCCTGTAATTCAAACCTATCACTTATAAGAAGCCCTTTCACCCCATTAGTGCTAGAACTTTTAACTAGATTGGCTGGCTGGGAAGCTCTTGTGGACGAGAGTTTAACCAGAATGTGAAATGTTTCAATTGATTTTATGAAATGTTTTTGATGTGAGAACTCAAGAATGGAACACCGGACGCAGAATGAGGAGGAACAGAGATCCGTTTGACTTGGATGACCTCCATGAGAGTTTGGGTTTAGAGTAGTCCAAAAGAGCCGGCTTTACTCCTATTTGCCTGCCTCTCTCTCTCTCTCTCTCTCTCTCTCTCCCTCTCTCTCTCTCTCTCTCTCTCCTTCCAACTCCGTTATTCTATTATATTCTTTCTTTTTCTTTCTTTCTCTCTTTCTCTTTCTCTCTTCCCTTCCAACTCTGTTATTCTATTCTTTTCCCTTCCTTCCTTCCTTTCTTTCCCCCTCTCTCTTCCCTTCCAACTCTGTTATTATATCCTTTCTTTCTTTTTTCTTTTTCAATCTTTCTTCTCTCTCTCTCTCTCCCCTTCCAACTCTGTTATTCTTTTATATTGTTTCTTTTTCTTTCTTTCTCTCTTTCTCTTTCTCTCTTCCCTTCCAACTCTGTTATTCTATTCTTTTCCTTTCTTTCCTTCCTTCCTTCCTTTCTTTCCTTCTTTCCCCCTTCTCTCTTCCCTTCCAACTCTGTTATTATATCCTTTCTTTCTTTTCTTTCTTTCTTCTTTCTCTCTCTCTCTCTCTCTCTCCTTCCAACTCTGTTATTCCATTCTATTCTTTTCTTTCTTTTCTTTATCCTGGCAGACTGAAGGGAAGGGAAGGGTTAAAGAAACTTCTCTCGAGGCTATCTCGGCATCCTCGACCCCTTTGGCTTGTCTCCAGGGATATCTGATGAAAAAAAAGGGGGGTGGGGAAAAAGCAGAAAGAGAGGGCTATATAAAGGCGGAAGAGTCGGCGATCTCCTGCAGTCTTCCACCCAGAGGTTTTTTCGCCCGTCGCCCGCCTCTTCTCCCCGGCTGAGCAGAGAGACGGACGCGCGTTTCTTTCGCCCCGAGCGGAATTCCGAGGATCCGATCAAAGCAAGTTTTCCCTTTCTTTGCAGAGGTGAGCGCCCCGTTTCATTCCTCTGGCCGGGTGTAGCTGAGCGGAGCTACTTATTTCGAGCAAGATTTGCGTTTTCCTAATGCAAAAGATCAACCATAGGGATGCTGTTAGATGCATCTCTCTCTCTCTCTCGCCCCCCCTCTCTCCCTCCCTCCCCTTTCTTTCTTTCTTTCTTTCTTTCTTTCTTTCTTTCTTTCTTTCTTTCTTTCTTTCTTTCTTCTCTCTCTCTCTCTCTCCCTCCTCCCTCCCTCCACCCTCTTTCTTTCTTTCTTTCTTTCTTTCTTTCTTTCTTTCTTTCTTTCTTTCTTTCTTTCTTTCTCTCTCTCTCTCCCTCCCTCCCCCTTTCTTTCTTTCTTTCTTTCTTTCTTTCTTTCTTTCTTTCTTTCTTTCTTTCTTTCTTTCTCTCTCTCTCTCTCTCTCTCTCCCCTCCCTTCCTCTTTCTTTCTTTCTTTCTTTCTTTCTCTCTCTCTCTCCCTCCCTCCCTCCTCCCTCCCTCCTCCTCTTTCTTTCTTTCTCTCTCTCTCTCTCTCTCTCTCTCTCCCTCCTCCCCCTCCCTCCCTCCTCCCTTCTTTCTTTCTTTCTTTCTTTCTTTCTTTCTTTCTTTCTTTCTTTCTTTCTTTCTTTTTTCTTTCTTTCTTTCTTTCTGTTGCAGGAGAGAAAGCAGACAAGGCAAGGTTTGCGGATAGAAGCCCCCTTACCAAACCCCACATTTTAGAATCATACCGAAGATTCAGGAATGTGTTGACTTTAAAAGGAGGATGCACAAGGTCTCTTTCCATGGGGCAACTCGACAGTACAGCCGAATTGCAGCTTGCTTAATGAGGTCGAGTAACAAAGCCAGGGTCTCTGCATCCAAGCAACTTCCAGTCCTGTTTCAGCTTTGCTTAAAGTTTCTTTCATTTGGTTTGGCGGCTGCCAGGTCGATGTGTTTGCTTATTTTCTAATTAGCAAGGCACGCCCAGAAAATAGGTTAATTCAGTCAACGGGTGGAGCATCTTCTGTGGACC
Organism: Pseudonaja textilis; assembly: GCF_049901715.1. NCBI lineage: Eukaryota > Metazoa > Chordata > Lepidosauria > Squamata > Elapidae > Pseudonaja > Pseudonaja textilis. The sequence continues at coordinate 20,207,527 of NC_142000.1, forward strand.
TATCTTGAGCCAGTGGAAAGAGTGTGGCAGTTTTATGCACAAGTATCAAGTTATAACAGAACAAGGATCAGATCTTTGCCTGCTTTGAATGGACCCATTTTAACCTAGTGGGCTGTAGAGCAAAATATAGAATTGTCAGTCTTCATGATCATTTTAATTTTTCCAATTTCCTTCTTCAACTCGAGAAAACAGTGCTTGCTTTGTCTGTCCGTTGCATTGGCCTAATCCTAGACTAATGTACTTATTATAGAAAGCCTATTCCATTCAATGGGACTCAAATTTACTCAGTAATTGCAATTTACATCAAATAGTGGTTGAAGTACTTTATAAGAGGTCCTTGGCGCTCTCTGAGCTTGATTGCTTTCTTGCAGATGTCTCATTACCCAAACTAGGTTACTTCATCAGGGAGCCATAAATATTTCCTTTAAAAGTATTTTATGGTTGGAGAGGATCTGAAGTGAAGGAAAAGTTGGAGAAGATTGCCCAAGAATTTAAACATTTTAATGGAAAAACTGAAGCTACAACCCCAAGTAGATTGTTCTGTGAGTTTGGATGGGTAAGAACCTGATTTCTTTTGTAAGACCTTCTTCTCTTCCTGATTATCTAAGCAGTTCAATCAGTTGGTCATTAAAGAAACATTTGGATCTATGTTGTTTGCTTTATGTACCAATTTCAAACCTTGAGAGCAATTTATCCAGCCGTTTAGTCCAACGTTGAAAAAGAGTCAGTGTTGTACAGCTACTGAAGACAAATCGGTGTTTCCTGTTTATCAGCCCATAGAGACAAACAATCTGTTTAAAATAGAAGTTTAGAATTCCCCAAATTAATGCTTCTTCTATCTCTGTCTCACACACAAACACAAAATTTTAAGGACAACGTAGACCCAAAATGTACATTGCTTTGATGACAATGGATTGACCTGATTAGATGAGATTAGAATCAGAAGAAAATCTTACAAATGAAACCAGGTTCTTGCCCATCCAAACTCACTGGCATCTCCTTTTGGCTTTGCCAACTCCATGGGAATCATTCAGAAGGCCACTTCAGGCTTTGTCCTTGAGCACTTTCCCTTCCCCTGCTGGTGAGTCACAAGCATGATATGTTTCTTAGCATGTTCTGTCTCCTCTAACTGTCCTAACCAAGAATGAGGATGATCACATCTGTTAATAAATCTCTCTGAAATATTTTTTCATCCCTCCCATCCAACCCCCAAATGTTGTTTGAGGCTTGTTACCTACTTACTGCCATGGGGAGGAGTGAGAGAAATAGAGAAGGCCAAACCATGACATTTCCAAGCAAGATTTCCTTTGATTTCCAAATGGAAAAGAGCTTCAGCACTGATTGACCACAACAAGGATTTCCCCCTTTGATTAGACCTTCTTGATTAGTTTTCCACTTGAGCTCCATATTCTGCCTCAGGGGGCATTTTATTCCCCCCTCCCCCCCATGGATTCATGGATTGCTGATCAGTCCCAGATGTTAAGAGAGCATCTGTAGCAAGAACTCCTTAAAACAAATACAGCTGGACTAGAATGCAGCATGTTCCTTCAGAAGGAACTTAAGGTCCACCTTTCCAAATTCCAAATCAAACAAACATTTGTTGGAGTTTTTATTTTTTAAAGAGATGCTTTAAATCTGGTAACAATCTGTGCAAAATCTAAAAGCTGTAGATTTTCCAGTATTGTTGAATATGACATTGTCACCTTGTCTTTGGTTATGGTTACTGTTCATTTGACCTCTTTTTTCTGGGCCTAATCCACATGGAGGAAAGTAAGGACCTTCATTTCTGAATAGCAATAGCACCTAGACTTATATACCGCTTCACAGTGCTTTACAGCCCTCTCTAAGCAGTTTACAGAGTCAGCCTCTTGCCCCCAATAATCTGGGTCCTCATTTTGCCCACCTTGGAAGGATGGAAGGCTGAGTCAACCTTGACCCTGGTGGGATTTGGTCTGCCAAATTGCAGGCAGCCAGCAGTCAGCAGAAGTAGCCTGCAGTACTGCATTCTCACCACTGCGCCACCGAGGCAGAAGAAAATGGGGAAAAAAATGAAATCTAGAAGGGGCCAGAATGACCAGCAAGGGCCCTCACCAAAACAAAACAGGTATCTTGGCAAAAGACCCAGCGATTCCATTTGCCAATATTGGCCTTGTCTGAGACTCAGGTTTGTGGGCACTGACCCATCTAAATTGTCCCACAAGGGAGTAGAATGCCATCTAAGGGAATAAAATGGACAGTCCTATGCATCTGAAGGACTGTCACCAGGCTGGAGTAGATTGAGTTGAGGTTGATGGGTCAATAGTCTGATTTGGTACAATCCAATCTCCTGAATTTCTGGACAGTTGTGAACTATCTTGGCAAGAAAGAAGGAAGCACAGCCAAGCTGGGGACGTCCTTCTCCTGAGGGCTGAATATTGAGATCATCCTTCTCACTATGTCTGTAATGCTAGAGTCAACCCTGCCTATGATGCAGGGCACTTGACATGATGCAGCAAATAGGGACTCCATCTGGATATGTTGGGTGTATGACCCCCGTATTGTGCTACATATTTGGCAAACCAAAAACCCTGCTGGGGCTCGGTGACCCAGAAACTTAAGAGCATCTTTGGACTCTCCAGCTCTTCTACAGACAGACATTCCTGCAAATCTGAGAGCCAAGAGCACTCAGTGCCTGTTCTCCTTTATCATGAGATACAAGGCGGGGCTCCAAATCTCAGCTTGAAGCTAGTTAGTGGCGTTATCTTAAGCTGCCAAGAGAACAAGTGATTCCTTCCTTGCCAGGTTGAAATAAGTTGGCAGGTAGATATGTCTGCATGCTTTTCAAGGCCCCACTCATGAAGTTCAGTGACAGGAGATTTAGCTCCAATAAATCCAAGCCTTTCTTGACAGAGAGGACTGTCTAACCATAGAATTTTCTAACGCAAGTCGTTACTGTGGCTCAGGAGGAATTTTGCAAGGGAAGTCCTCTTCGGTTCTTCGAACCCTATGGTGGTCATCCTCTTTGGAGAATTCTGGGAGTTGAAGTCCACATATCTTCAAATTTTCAAGGTTCTTTGGCTTCAACTTTGGTGGTTGAAAAATTCTGGGAATTGAGGTCCACAGAACTTCCAAGTTGCCAAGGTTGGGAAATCCTGCTCTAGGAGACTGAGCGTACTATAAGAAAGGAGTGGAGCTACAAGTCAAAAGGGGAGGAATTTGCCTGAATCAAAGGCAAAACAAATCCCATACTTTGGGTCTAACAATGAAAAAGTCCATAGAGTGACCTCAGTTTGATCCTCTGATCCTTTGGACTCTTGGCTATGCCAAGGAATGTGGGCCTGGCTGATGAAGCATCCTTTGCTTGGCAAGTAATCTTACCCTTACATTTAAATCATCTGGTGGCCAAAACATCTGGTTTTGACCACTGTCAGTGACAGGTCCTGGATGAGAATGAAGCTTGCAGTCGTCCTGGCTGACCCCAGTGTTTACAAGTCCTTTTCCGCTGATTTTTATTAGTGGAGCCCAAATGACTCCCTTGTGCAGCATGGTATTTGGTGCATTGTGTAAATTACACACTTGGGAAACAGCTACTCACTGGGTGCTCATTCATGGAGAGCACGTTGTCTTCTGGAGCGTTCCTGCTCTGACGTGGAATGATTTCCATTTCGAGGTTGCTTGAAATTGGTCCACCTGGAAGACATCGACAGGTGGAAGGAAGCACATTTCAACGCAACCAGAGACATTTCCTTCTCCTGAGAGGTTTAACCGAAGATGATGCCAAAGAGGGGCTGATCCAGCCCCTGGGAAGGGAAAGGAATTAAAATTTGCCTTCCAATTTCCTGAAAATGTTCTTCTCCAAAGAGTTTCAACTGTTTCTTCCTTAGCAGATCTCCAACAGGCTTATCCAGCAGTTTCAGTGATAGGCAGCCTTGCCAGGGTGCCAGGATATCACTATCGTCACACTGAAGCATTGTGGGAAATTAAGACAATCCCTTCCATCCTTGCTTTCGTTCGCCAGGGTGGATAGGATCATTGATGGGAAATATCTCTGAACTGGGAAAGAGGGAGAGAGAAATAATTCTCCTCTGAGGGTTTGCTCCATCAGATACACAGCTGACCTGCCCCTGATAATATGGGGGGATCTGGATCCTTTGGGGCCTCTAAGAAGTCATTAAGGACTTGATTTCTAAAGGCTCATGTACCTTATATATATAGAGAAAGACAGAGAGAGGGGGGAAAGAGAGAGAGAGGGAGGGAGGGACAGAGGGAGAGGGGGAGGGGGAGAGGGAGAAGGAGAGAGGGAGAGAGCGCTAATATGTTTTGTGTATGTATGCATATCGTATTTATGTGTGTATGTATAGTGTCTGTATGCATATATAATGTGTATGATATGTATTATTTTATACACTGCATATATGTGTGTGTGTGTATGTATAGAGTATGTGTGTGTATATATGTGTGTGTGTGTGTATATATATATATATATATACACACACACACACATACAAATTGTGTGTGTGTGTGTGTGTGTATTAAAAGCAAAACTATAATGACGTGGGAAAATACCTGAACAAAACTGAATACCATACATGTAAGTACCCGCAAAAACTTAAGAATATATAAGAATATATACATACATACATACATACATACATACATACATACATATTGCATATAGATATATATTGCATATAGATATATATTGCATATAGATATATATTGTGTATGTGTGTGTAAATGCTGTAAACGCAGGGAACCTGTGAGCAGATTAGGCCACAAGGCAGCCTTGTGGGTGCTTGGCATAAGAGCATCTATTTATAAGCCCCCTAACTCTGAAAGTCAGAACTGTTCCCCAAAGTGGGTCAGACTGTCTACCAACAGAGCGGCTTGAGGTTAGCCACAGAACATTTGCCTCTTGCTAGGCAGGAGCTGACTGGGTGGGAAGGGTTGAAGAAGAGTGGAGAAGTTACAAGAACAAAAGAGAGAGGGAGAGAGGGAGAGAGAAATAGAACTAATTTCTTTTTTAAAATGAGGTTAAGACAGTACTTCATCATTTGAGAAAGTAGGCTGGGTAGTTTGGGTGGGTGGGTGGGAGATCAAATGTCAGCTGCCTAGATTTATATGTACTTTTTGGATTTTGGAGACAATCATTGGGAATCATGCTGAAAGTCGCCACACAGCGTGTAGAAGCCAGGAGGCCCCTGCAGGGAACCAGTTTTAAAAAGGTTTACTCAATGGGGCTTGGGTTGGTGGTGGAGGAATATTCCACTTTCTTTTTTTTTTTTTCTTCCTTTAAAAAACTCCTGCTCTTTTAAATACGTCACTTAGCAAGAAATGTTTCTTGCTAATGTTTGCTTTGAATGTACAAAAATGCCAGCCTTGATCATAGCCAGCCAGCTGGGAAAGGCTCAGATTTAAAACAAAACTATCTTCATATTCAAAATATTCTCAGCCAGCAGAGGAAGGCGGGGGGGCGGGAAACCCCATTTCATGGCTGCATAGTAGAAGTAAGTTGAATTCTCTGCTCAGAAGACCAAGAAAGAAGAAGATTCAATAAAAGTTGGGGTTTCTATCACAACATGATTTATGAGTCTTACCCAAAATCTAAGTGAAGTTTTCTTATGAACACGCACAGGGGTTGCAAAGTGTCACTTTTCTCTAAAGGAGGAGTGTCTAATCTTGGTCATGGCTGGCCAGGGAATTCTGGAACTTGAAGTCCTGAAATCCACAAGTCTTAAAAGAGGCCCAGGTTGGACACACCTTCTCTAAAGCATGACTGCCTGGAGAATTCTGGGACTTGAGCCCCTTCCTGAAGTTGCCAGGATTCATGGTTATAAAAGAAGTCCCTTACACGAGATCATTCATTGGTTGACCTTCTCTGTTAAACTTGTTTGCTATAATCTTTGGTAGATTTTTCTCCTGGCTTGGACTCAACACAGGGACTAACGCCATGCTGAAAAGTGTTTCGCAGCTGTTTTCTACTCACCTCACTCAACTTGATGGAAAATAAAATTTATTTCCCCCTCTTCCCAAGAATGAACTGCACATAAATGCTAGATGGGAGTTAGTCTCTGATGTTAATTGGAAAGTGGCTGCTGAGAGGAGAATAGGAGTGTCTGGTCTTCCAGACCACATTCTCCTGGCGTTCTCCTGCATCTTCCTGACTGATCATGTCTTGATTTAGAAGATATTCCTCTGCACCCACGTTCCAAGTGACTAACCGTGCTTTCGTTAAAAGAGGATGGAATTATTCCCAAGATCTCTTTTCCAAGCAGGGCACAAAAAAGGCCGCAAAGGCATTCATGGCTTGAGGGTGGGAGGGAGTCTTTGTAAAACAACCCCCCAAAACTAAGATGAGGGCAATGACTATGTGAATAGAACCCTGCCCCTTTGTGTCACATGGATCTGCTTCACAGTGATGAAGATCAAGGTACCAAGAGAAGGGAATATTGGTAGCTCGGGGTTGAATTGTGGAGTCCTTAGTCCTTGATTTTTGAAGAGCAAGGGGTCTGAAAACTCAAACCCAATCAGAAATGTAGACTATATCTCAAAAAAAAAAAAAAATTAGCTCAGAAATGCCACTCCCAGAATGTCTAATGCCTGGAACATTCTTAAGAAGAGGAAGAGAAGCTTTGGGGAAATCAAAGATAGTTTTGGATGCTGAATGACTTGAGGCTGAACATTGTAGAGCCCTCATCAAGAATGGAGCTAGGATGAATGTTTTGAAGATGTTTGAGCTAGAACTTCTGTGCTACCTCCACTGATTTTCCACAAGTTCCACCCATTGCACCGGGGACAAATGGAACCTCAACTCCCGTCATCTTCAACCACATGCCAAACATCTGGATGACCATGAATGGCTAGGAGACCATGCTGCTCTTCCTGGAGGGACAAGATAGGGGAAAGGGGGCTGCAACATCACTTTAGCTCAGAAGACAGGGTCTTCTCTTCTCTTCTCTTCTCTTCTCTTCTCTTCTCTTCTCTTCTCTTCTCTTCTCTTCTCTTCTCTTCTCCAACAAAGGAGCCTATATAAAAACTTGTGCAGAGAGCTGTGACACACCCTCTTCAGACTGAAATTTCTGGTGACATCTTGCTTATGCAGTCAGGGATCCCTGGGAGCTGGCAAGGTCTCTGTTCTCCTTTGCTGCCGAGAAGACACAGCTCACAGCTCATAGTTGACCCCTCCTAACTTCTATTTGGGAAGGTCCAATGTGCCATTAATTAGGATTCTGGGGACACAGTAATATTTAGCAAGCTCGTTCTCCAGTGGGTGCCCGCTTGCAAACCAGCAAGATTGAGACTAAGTATTATTCAAAATGAGTATAGATCTACCTTGTCCTTGTCCTTATGGGCTGGACCCTTAGACCAGTGCTTCCCAAACGTTTTTCTTCATTACTTCAAATCGCTTATCAGAAAGTCATTTTTACTCAACGTAGGTAAATCCCTTTTGTATCAATGTAAGTGTCCCTGTTGAAATTGGGTTGGTTGGTTGCTAACCAAAGAAAAACTACCTTTTATCCAATTTGGGGTATAATTTACCCTAGTTTAGGAAGTTCTGTATTAGACCAGTCAGTTCTTTCTTCCCCACTCACCTGTGAAATGTATTATGAAGGTAAATGTTTCATATTTGTTTAAGAAGGAATCTTCTACCTATCTCTTGTCTAACTGTCCCAGAGACATAGAGCTGCAAGGTTCATCTTCCTGAAACACAGTATTCTAAGACAGGATTCTTCAAACTTGGAAGCTTTAAGACTTGTGGACTTCAGCCTCCAGAATTCCTCAGCAAGCCATGGCTGGTTGATGAATTCTGGGAGTTGAAGTCCACAAGTCTTAAAATTAGAACCCCACCCACACCCCACCCCTGTTTTAAGCTTTTTGTTTGAATGAGTAGGAAACAGGAATAACTTGAAGGAACACCATTCATCGTTTGAAAAGCTTGCTCGTTGCAGGACTCAAAATAATCACATTTTTTTTTCATTCTCTCTTCTTGTATTACAGGTCTATAAAAATACTGCAGAAGTGTTCCCTTGGAAGAGTATTGTTTGCACACCTCTTATTTCCACCGAGCAGAAAATGGCTAAGAATCCTAGCATTCCTTGGCTCATCCCACCAACTCTCCTCCTCTTCCTGACTCCTGGCATCCACTCTTTCTTCTTGCCTAATGCCACCCTTTTGGAAAACATCCTTAATCAATACCAAGGTGGGCAACCCCACGCAAGGGGAAAGAGATCCATTTCCAGAAGTGACCAAGATGAAATCCTGATGCTTCATAATAAATTGAGAGGGGAAGTCTACCCTTCAGCATCCAACATGGAATACATGGTGAGTTCGAAAGGCTGGAGGTGCATAAATCCATAGCCATCGGTGATACACTGATTCTGTGCAGCATTTTGGGAAAATCAGATGGAACAAGAAAGGGAGATGCGGATGAAGTTAGCATGGTGTATTGGGGATGAGAGCACCCAAGCTTTGTTCATAGATTTTTTTATTCTTTCTAATCATTCTATCTATTTGGTTTCAATATCTCTGTTTTTTTTTGTTTGATTTTATGGTAAACTAACAGAACACCTCAACAGCTAACAGCATAATAAATTAGAAAGAAAATAGACAGAAAGACAGTGCACAGATTAGAGTGATAGATAGATAAATAAAGATTGATAGATGATAGATAGATGACAGGTAGATAGATAAATAGGATATATTTAAATAGAGAGGTAGAGAGAGAGGAAGGTAGACAGGTAGAGAGATGATAGATAGATAGATAGATAGATAGATAGATAGATAGATAGATAGATAGATAGATACTGTAAATAGATAGACAGACAGACAGATGGATGGATGACAGCAGCTAGCCAGCCAGCCAGCCAGCCAGCCAGCCAGCCAGCCAGCCAGCCAGAGATGATAACCAGACAAATGTAATTTTCTTACATGATTGGAAAATTTCTCATGAGTAACTCTTTTGGGACCCCCATATAGCATTTTAGGTCCTTCCATCTGTGAGAAGAAGAGATTTCTCAAGAAGAAATGCTTGTGAATCATTCCATTCCATTCCATCTGTCAATGTAGCCTAGAGTTTAACCTTGTTCCACTCTCCTTTGAGGACACTTACTCATCCCAAATTCCAGAGCAAGAAATCTTCCCTCTAAGCCTTTCCTAAAATCAACTCAGGTTGTAGTTACTTGAGTCATTTCAATGAGAAAGAAACCATCTGTCCAGAAGCAGCTCTTTCTAGGGTTGAACGCTCAACCTTGATCCTTAGGAAAAGATCCTAGGAACATTAATATCTATATTTTGTTCATGGTTGCATTCTGGGAGTTGAAGTCTACCCATCTTAAAAGTTGCTGAAGTTGAGAAATATGGCCTCTACTGTCCTGCCCCCATCGGAGTCTGAATTTGAGGAGGAAGACGAACAGCTGACAGGGAGTGGGAGTGTGGCTCCGTTGGCTGTGGAGGAAGGACAAAGTCCGGCTGGGCAGCACAGGGGAGAGGGAGTTCAGACGAAGACCCAGGTCCACCCCCTCTTCATACTAGGGCATGCAGAGAGGAATGGAGAAAAGAGCAACATGGGTTGCATGGCTTATGGAAGAGGAAAGGGTCCTGATCCCCTTCATTAGCCACACCTGGGAAGAGAGTTTAAAACAGATGCATGCTGAGTGCGGTATCTGCTGGGAACAAACGAGAGTTTATCTAGTGTTGACTTTGGTTATCTGTTTTCCTGGCATCCTCCCAACCATGTTGAGTTATTGCCGTGACTTCATGTCTGGAATTTTACCTCATCTTGCTTTGATTGGACTTATAGTTACAGTTTTTGTTGACCATGTTTTGGACTTGATTCTCTGCAGCCAAAGGCTGTTCCTGGGAGAGTTTTTTTTCTAGCCCAGAAGGTAACCAGGACATTGGGAGCAAAGTTGGAGCTAAGAAAGGGACTCCTACTGATTATCTGACTGTGTTGCCCATGTGCCACGCCCCGGGTCATCACATCTACAGTATACGTTTGTATTTTTCATTTATTCATCCTTGTCCAGTTAACCAGGGAACCAACCCTGTGAGATGATGCTGACCCCTCTTTCTCATGCTTCTCTTGTGAGAATTGGGAATGGAAAAATGGCAAACGTACGGAGAACATTTTACTATAAAAAGAGCTCCTATCTTTACAAATAGCAACTTAAAAATCTAGAGACTGGAAGGAGAGAGAGAGAGAGAGAAAAGAGAAAGAGAGAGAAAGAGAGAGAAACCCCACACACTTCTAGCTTCAAAATATTTCCAGTCTTTTGCTATTTATCATTCTAGGTTTGTCAGCAAGAGAAGAATGCAGGAACCCTTTTTCAGAAGTTTGTGTATGTTGTTCCTGGCGATTATTATTATTTTTTAAGAAAAACAAAGATTTTCACATGTTTATGTGACCATGCAAAGGCTTTTGATGGAACATTCTTCTGACGTAGGCCCACTTCTCCAGACGCCAATAAAAAGATGATTAAAGATGATTTCTGTGTGAGATTGCAACCAAATACTGCAGGCGTGTGTGTGTGTGTGTGTGTGTGTGTGTGTGTGTGTGTAAGGAAAGAACAGAATGTTTTCTCTGCCTGTACAAGATATCAGATCCATTCTAAATATATAGGAGGGATCCCACAGAGCTAAGATTGATTATCCCCCTTCTGCATTGATAAATGGCCTGCTATGAGTCAAACTATTGGAGCCAGTTATTCTAGCAATTCGCAGTCTTAAGCAAGGGACTTTATAGCTCTCTGAGGGCTGAACCAAAGAAATGAAGTTGCTTTTCTATCCTTGGGTTATAGGACCTTAAATGATTTTAGGCCAGTATTCTCAACCTTGATAACTTGAAAGTGAATGGATTTCAACTCCCAGAATTCTTCACCTACCATATGTGGATTCTAAGTCCCAGAATTCCTCCTCCAGCATCCTTGGACTTCAATTTCCAGAATTTCCATTCATCAGGCTGGCTGGGGAATTCTGGGAGCTGAAGTCCATGGATGCTGGAGGAGGAATTCTGGGACTCGAAGTCCACATAGGCTAGGTGAGGAATTCTGGGACTTGAAGTCCGCAAACCTTCAAGTTGCCAACTGGCCTAAATTCATTGAAGCTCCTAGAAGCACCTTCAGCTCGCCAAGGTTAAGTAAACTTCATCTAAGCTAACATGAACCTGTTGAGTTATTTTAACCAACATTCAACAGTTATTTTAAACAGCAATCTTATGCTGATTGGGGAAAGAAGCAAGGAGCTGGAAAATCCCTGGAGAAGACCACAGGGAGGGACGAAAAAGTCAAGATGGTGACCACAGCTTCACCAATAGATTTTGGAGGTTCATCCCTCCACACATTAAAGAGGTGGGGCTTTAAGTGCATGGTCATGATTGCCCTGACCACTCCACTCCACAGCCCTCCAGTCCCACAGACTTCAATTCCTCCTTTCCTCCTTCCCCCTTTTATGATTCATTACAGCCTTTAATAAATGATAATCTACATCTGGGTTCAAATCAGGATTGGACTTAGAAGCTTTCACTATAGTAGCAAAAGTACTTTCAGAAGATGATCGGGGAGGAAGCAGATTCTTTTTACAGAAGGAACAAGTTTACTTATTCACAGGGATGCCAGAAAAAAAAGAATGACCTCACTCTGAATGGCCTTTACAATAGAATACTTACAGTAGTGCAAAGCCAATTCAGAGTGATGTCATTCTCTGTTGCAGCCTGTCTTAACATTGGATTGGTGGTTCTTAATTGTTGGGGATCCCTCAATTATTTCTTTTAATGAGTTACGCCATAATCCTTGATGAGCTAGGATTATTGTCCAGGAAGATGCAGCTTTCCCACTCGACTTTCTGATACTAGTAAAAGAAGTGAGCAAAAATGTATGTTCTTGTGTTTTGAAAGTCCACTTGGTGCTTCCATCTCCTGGGACAAGAATTTCAAAACAACCCCCTTCTCACAACCCCCTGCGTAGGCTGATAGCACCCATTTCCCCTCTGGGCAGTGCTTGTTCCATCCTTTGTAAGACTAAGGACAATCTCACTGCTTTTAGGAAAGTCAACACAAGTGTGGAGGCCAAATAAATGTATTTTTCTTGGCATTTGTGACTCCTCCAGTTCTGCTCCACAGCCAAAGACTCTTCAGGTTAGTGTCTATTTACTTGTCCCACCTAGCCAGGTCTTCGTGTTTGGCTTTGCTCTGTACCTTGACCTCATGTGTGTGGTTTTCTTTGCCTTCTGCTGGAGATCCTACAGAATATAAAAAGAGCTCCCAAAGATTTAGTTGAAAAACCATAGTCTCTCCTGCGGCTGGTTCATAATCCCCCCCTTCATAAAAGTTGTCAGCAATTGGAGCAGCATATGAGCCTAATTAAGTAACGAATAAATAAAATAAGTGCAGCCATATCTATCTAGCAGAGCTTAGAAATCCCAGCCTGAATCCCAGAATTCAGAATGCAGCAAGTTTTAAGGCTTTTTTTTGTTTCAAAGTGTTGGGAGTTTTTTTTTCCTCTCCACTCCTTTGAAGGCTGTAAACCCAAGAACTGCTCTCTGCAGAAACTCAGATAATCATGGCATGGTTTGATGCCCCCCCTACCCCCCCAATATTTCCAATCTGAATTTCAGCTAATTTAAAGAATGTGCGAGAACATCTTTCACAGTCATGCTCTGGATAAGAAAATCCACGTTCAAAGTCTGCCAAGAAACAAGGCAACCACTTTGATCCAGCAAGGTCTGTTTTAAATTCAACACCCTGCTAAACACGGAGTTGCACGTTTCATTGCTAATTTTATGTACATGTTGGAGCAATGTTTCTCAACCGTGGCAGCTTTAAAATGTGGGGACTTCAACTCCCAGAATTCCCCTATGATATGAGGACTTCAACTCCCCAAATCCCTCAGCCCGCATTGGCTGGCTGGAGAATTCTGGGAGCTGAAGTCCACACATCTGAGATGTTGACTTTATATAAGTTAACCTATTAGTGTTTTTCTCTCCGATGTCTTCTTTAGAGATGGGATGACGAACTGGAGAGATCTGCTGAATCTTGGGCTCACCAATGCATCTGGGACCATGGTCCTGCCAGCCTGCTCCCATCCATTGGCCAGAATTTGGCTATTCACTGGGGAAGGTAAGACTGCAGACTCCCGCAAGCTACAAATCTTGAGATGGTATGTGTATGTTTGACCAACGGAATGTGCTTGACATAATCCTGGTTGAACATTTCAGCCTGCTGCTGTAATCATAAGAATTTATGCTTTCTTTATGCAGTCGTGTGTTTTTTGCTAGTTCCTAATGAATTGGCTGGCAATAGGTCTTAACTGAATGTTTGGCTTGGTTTCAAGACCTGTTTTCAGTCCATTTTTATGACTTCCCACATTCATCTTGACGTTGAAACACAAACAATGCATCTGGATAGGCACACTCACACATGCACAAATACTCATTTATACAGAAACATGTGTGTTTATGGCTGGCTAGGTGTCATGCCCCTGTCGGAATCTGATTCTGAGGGAGAGGCAGAGCAGCTGACAGGGAGTAGGAGTGTAGCTCCATTGGTTGTGGAAGAAACTGGGGAAGGGCAAAGTCCAGCTGAGCAGAGCAGGGAAGAAGTAGAGCAAAGGAGAGGGAATTTGGAGAAAGACCCAGGCCCACCCCCTCTTAATCTTAGGGCATGCAGGAAGGAACAGAGAAGGGAGCAATGTGGGTTGCGTGGCTTATGGGGGAGGAAAGGGCCCTGATTCCCTTCATTACCTGCAGCTGGGAACACGGTATTTAAAAAGGGAGTGCACGCAGCAAAGTTGTTGGGAGCAAATTGTGAATTATCTGGTATTGCTGAGGCTTATCTGGGGTCCTGGCGTCTTCCCAGCTGTGTGTGTTTTGCTGGCCTTTCAAGTCTGCCATTTCTTCTCCTGCCCTGTCAAGTTAATTACTGCAGAGTGATTTGTGTGGATTTTTAGTTACAGTTTGTTTGTACGTTGTTTTCGGACTGAATTTCCTCCACTTAAAGGCTGTTCTTGGGAGAGTTTTTTTCTCCAACCAAAGGCAACCTGGACATTGGAGGCAAAGTTGGAGGTATTAAAGGGACTCTTCCTAGTTATGTGTCTGTGTTGCCTTTGTGCCACGCCCCTTTGGGTCATCACACTAGGCACCCTGAGCAAAGAGCTGGTTGATGGTCTTCTTTGTTACACTAGAACTTCTACCCATTTTTTCCTTAGGCCTCGTCCTCCAAGTTTCCACGTCCAGTCTTGGTATGACGAAGTAAAAGATTACACCTACCCATATCCCCATGAATGCAATCCTTGGTGTCCCGACAGATGTGCAGGATCTATGTGCACGCACTACACCCAGGTAAGGCCAGCTGAAATGGAGTCTTAGAACTAATGGCTTTCCCCTCTCTCAAGCGTGACACTCAGATGGGCAGGGCTATGTTGAAGCGCAAGAGGAATTGAACCCGGGAATTGGCTTCAACCAATTTGCTTCTTGTGTTTCTTTCCAGTTGGTGTGGGCTACAACCAACAAAATTGGCTGTGCCATTAATGTCTGCAAGACGATAGACGTGTGGGGAGACGTGTGGGAAAACGCGGTGTATTTGGTCTGCAACTATTCTCCCAAGTAAGGCTACAGGGGGGAAGGAGAACTGTCTCTATGGATTTGCGTCAAAAGTTTAGTCAAAAAATTAGATAGATAAGATAACTTTTATTGTCATTTTTTTTACTGGGAGCCCACCGGCATACATTACAAGTGAAATTCTGTTACCTGCTCTCAAAAGTAGTATCTATCTCCCCATAAACATATTTACTACACAGATACACATGCTTACACCCATCCAGCCACCCACACAAATACCCACTCACATATATAAAAATCACTGTCTATTTTTGAATACATAGAGGAAAAAGAAAACTTGAGAGTTCACAAGGTTGATACTCTATGGAACAAAATTGTGATTAAATCTGAATGTTGTGCCTGGGATACATGAAGCCTCCCCCCAGAAGGTAACAAGGAAAACAGGTCGTGAACAGGGTGTGTAGTGAGTCAATGTTTCCCAAGACCACTTCTTCATACATCCAGCACAATTGTTGCATTCCATAATATATAAGCCGAAGCCAAGATTTCATGATGTGGCTTAACATGGTAGTTTAAGACGTTTAAGTGACATGTTAAGACATTATAGTTAGGTTCCCATGACACATTGCACCACAAACTGTCCACCCCATTTTTAGTCTAGCTTCACATGTTGGATGACCTCAACCTTAAAGTTTAGATCTTGGGATGTGGCCAAAATATTAGAACATCAGGACCAGTTGGAGAAACTCCAACAGGGCAAAGCTTATCTCTAGGTTCTTTGATTTAAAATTTTAGCCAACGGATTTTAAGTTTTGCTCAACCGCTGCGATTTGAATATTTGCATCAAAACGGTTGCTTTTCCTGCTTGAGATGTTGGGTCCCTGATGGGTCAGGGACAATCTTTCAATCTTGAAAAGGCAGATGAAGTGTCAAGTGACTTCTGCCTGTTAAAGAGGAGAGTTTAACACATGCAAGCACCACGTGAAGCTAATGTTCCCAGACGCTGCCAAGGTTTCTCAGTCACACACAAGAGCTAATATTTATTCATCTCTTGGAAGAGACCTGGGAGTCATTCTCAGCTGGAAGATGTTGTTGACCAGAAAAGACCTTTGAGCATTCAGATGGGTTTCCTTCCCACCCAAAGGGATTTAGGAGAAAGAAATTGGGGTGGTCTTGAATAGTGGTTTTGTGGAACGGGTGTGAGGACTAATGCCTGGTTGGTTCTGAGGCATAATATTGGTGCTTTCATCTGCCAAAGTTCTCCTCAGAATGTCCCTGACCTATACATTTGAGGCAAAATGTTCCCAGATTAACATTAATCTATCAAACCATAGCCAGAGTGTGAACATTTTTTTTTCATGGATCAGAGGTCTTGAGAACATAACAAGTCAGGCACCAGGCCTAAAACAGTCCCCAGAGACGATTTTGTATGTTGTGAGCCAAACACGGGATGAAAGAAGATAACAAGGAACATTTTGTGTGAACTTTTCAGAGGCAACTGGATTGGAGAAGCCCCATACAAAAATGGCAGATCGTGTTCTGAATGCCCACCAAGCTATGGAGGAGGGTGCCGGGCTAACCTCTGTTATAAAGGTACGTGATCTAGTAGCGGGCAAACATCGATCCTGGTTTTGTTCAAAGTTGTCCTCTTCACAAATGAGATGGGTTGCAACCTTGCATGGATGCATCTTGTGTCATGATGATGCAATGCTTGTTGAGTCATTCTCAGCAAATGGTTGGCTTCTCTGGACATCCCTAGATGTATAGATGGACCACCTGAAGAAGGTTGCCATAAAGGTTGCCATCTTCATGGTCTGGTCTTTTGTGCAAGAGTTTGCATCTCCTCTGGCTTCTGTAAATGTCCCAGGAGGTCAGAAGAGGAAGCTCCCACTCTGGAGCTTTCCAGACTAGGATGTGGGCATCTAAGTTGATTCCAGATTAATAGAAACATATATCTCATAACCAACACCAGGAGTGGCCTTTTCTGCTTCTTCTACCAAAAAAGGAAGCCCAATGTGAATTCCTGAAATCCCCAAGAAATAATACAGCACCCTGAAAGCAAGGTAGAAGGTCTGGAGCCTCTTTTTGCAGAAAGAAAATTGTTGAGATAGGAAAGGAACAATTTGCTCCAGTATAAATTTGGGTGGTATATTCTATTAGAAAGCCATTTCATGACTTCCTAGCTAAGACTTGTGTTAGCTTAAACCTCCTGCTCACATGCTGATCTAGGTAGATCCACCAAGCTAACTCTCCACAATTACATTCAGTTTTTAGACTTCTTCCTGAAAACTCAAAACTGCATGTTGCCCGATTTGTCTAAGGCATCCACAGGTGACTAAAATCTCCAGGTTGCAGTTGCAACCTTATGAGCATGGTGCCATCTTGATTTTTTTTTTGACCTGTTTTCTTCCCTTCCCTACCCCCATGGATGCCTTGGTTTCACACTTATTTATTTGAGGTGAGCTGGTTTCAAAATTGGGGGACAAAGTCACTGAATCTCCTTAAAGGAAAAAACAAGAAAGTTTCTCAACTCCTAGTTTCCATCTTCTTTGCTAATGGCCTTGAATAGTAGTAACACACAGCTCTTTTTCACTCTCTAACCAAAGAGAAAGTGGTTGAAAAATCGGAGACGGATCGGGCTAATGAAGTGGAGTTACAAAAGTTTCCTGTCAGAATAGAGCCCAAATCTGTCAAACCTACAAAGGAAAAGAAACCCACAGAAGTGAAGTACATGAGTAAGTATTTCTATTTTCCAGCATTTGGGAGTTTGCAAATGATTACTCAGGAATACTTGTTGCTTGACTAAATAGGAGAAAATTCAGCAAGCATTGGGCTATTTGGTAAAAGGAAGATGGGTTGGAGATTTCTGTGGTTAAATGCCTACCTTAGATCAGTGTGTGTCTTAAATTTGGCAACTTTAAGACCAGTGGACTTCGACTCCCAGAATTCCCCAGTCAATTCTGGGAGTTGAAGTCCACCCATCTTAAAGTTGCTGAGGGGATAACATGGGCTTGACTTTGGCCACCTAATGAGAAGGAAGGACTCCCTGGAGAAGAGCCTCATGCTGGGAACGATTGAGGGCAAAAGAAGAAGAAGAAGAAGAAGGGGACTGCAGAGAAGGAGGTGGCTGAATGGAGTCACTGAAGCAGTCAGCGTGAGCTTAAATGGACTCCAGAAGATGGTAGAGGACAGGAAGGCCTGGAGGAACATTGTCCATAGGTTTGTGATGGGTCGGACATGACTTCACAACTAACAACAAGATAAATTGATAGACCAACTCCATTTACTAGTATAAACACATGTTGTAGAAGATGCCAGAAGTTCATCAGGATGGATCTGATGGTCATCTGGAAACTTCTAAGGCAGGAAAGAAGACCTCACCCTATATCCCAAGATCTAAATTTTTCTGTGCAGTGTTACTTAAGGGCTGCAGGTAGAACCTGCTTTTATAATGTTTTCTTCACAATTGTGTATCTTCCCATTATTCTAGCTCAAGTGATCAAGTGCGACACCAAAATGAGGGATACATGTCGAGGATCCACATGTAACAGGTGCACCACATTTATTATTTCTTTTTACCCTTTGACCTGTGGCAATGTTCAAATATAACATTCCCTCTGATGTCCTATCAATCCAAAAATCATGTAGAAACAGTCCACTCAGGTCTTTTCATGGAAACTCCAACTCTTGAAGGAAAGGAGGAGCTTCAGTCTATCTTCAGCAAGGGCCTAGAAATGATTCATTGCCTGTTCTAGCTACCCGTCCTTATGTCTATGGAGTTTCTCAGTCATCCAGGTCATGGTTGTCTCAAAGGTGATTTTTTTGCAACAGGCAACTGGACTTTCATTGTTTTCTTTTAGATGTTTCGCTTCTCATTGAAGAAGCTTCTTCATTTCTGACAGGATGGCGGAGAATGGAAGGAAGATGACTGCAAGGAATATAAATCCTTCTATCCTCCACCATTCAGTCAGAATGTCATGCTCCTATCGGAGTCTGAATTCAAGGAGGAAGATGAACAGCTGGCAGGGAGTGGGAGTGTGGCTCTGTTGGCTATGAAGGAAAATGGGGAAAGGCAAAGTCCAGCTGGGCAGAGCAGGGAAGAGGTAGAACAAGGGAGAGGGAGTTCAGAGGAAGACCCAGGTCCACCCCCTCTTCATCCTAGGACACTCACAGGGAGGAACGGAGAAGAGAGCAACATGGGTTGCATGGTTTATGGGGGAGGAAAGGGCCCTGATTCCCTTCATTAGCCACACCTGGGAATGAGTGTTTAAAACAGATGCATGCTGAGTGCGGTATCTGGTGGGAACAAATGAGAGTTTATCTTGTGTTGACTTTGGTTATCTGCATTCCTGGCATCCTCCCAAACATGTTGAGTTATTGCCATGCCTTCATGTCTGGAATTTCTTCTCCTGCCCTGCTGGACTAATGACCTCCTCTTGCCTTGATTGGACTTATAGTTACAGTTTTTGTTGACCATGTTTTGGACTTGATTCTCTGCAGCCAAAGGCTGTTCCTGGGAGAGTTTTTGTCCAGCCCAGAAGGTAACCAGGACATCGGGGGCAAAGCTGGAGCTAATAAGGGGACTCCTACTGATTATCTGACTATATTGCCTTTGTGCCGTACCTTGGGTCATCACACAGAACTGAAGAAGCTTCTTGGGGGAGAAGCGGAATGTCTTCAAGGAAAATAAAGAAAGTCCAGTTGCTTTTGTAAAAAAAAATAAAAATGGCATACCCATCCTTATATTGGCATCAATCTTTCACCATTTTCCTCTGACAAATGTTTGTCTCTCTCTTGGAATGGGTATCCTTCCTCTATGTCATGCTTTTAATTACAGTGCAGTTAAATGAATCAAATCCAATTCAAATATTAGCTGAGAATGCTTAAGGAAAGAGCTGGTAAAATCTACACCAGGAATGATATATGCTCCTCAGCCTGGCCTTTAAAGTGATGCTGAGGTCCATAACGTTTGGTGAGCACCAGGTGGAGAATGTTTGCCCTTGACCAACAATATGAGTTCAGAAGGCAAATTCCAAAATTCCTTAATGATTCCCTTTTTCTTCTTTTGGCTAGGTATCTGTGCCCAGCTGGTTGCTTGAACAGTAAGGCCAAAGTATTTGGATTCCCCAAATATGAAAGTGTAAGTTTTTTAAAATAAAAACCCTCCACATATTTCGGGGTTATGATTTTCAAAGTCAAAATCTTTGCTTTGGTAATTGACCGATAAAAAAAAAAACATTTAGAGCTTTAACATTTATAATCCTTTCAGTCCAACCTATAAACTATGGAAAAATAACTGGAAATTATAATTGCCATCATCAAACTATAATATCAGTACACTACTATGATCTGTATGGGTATCTCAAAAATTTGGGGAATATCATTGGATAAATCATCCATAGCTTTATGTTCTCAACATTTAATTATTTGTTGGGCCAAGCTTTCTCCTTGGGTGACATTGTAGGCTTTTTACACAATGGCTAAAAAACATAACACACCTAAAATATCCCAAAAGGGGTACAGTTTCACTATCTTTACTTTAAAAAAAAATAATCTTGACTTGCACACGGCCTTGTGCAGTTTCATAGGTGGTTTCTTCCTTTCTTCCTTCCAGGCATCCAGCATATGCCGAGCAGCTATTCATTCCGGAGTGTTAGATAACAGAGGTGGCCTAGTAGATATCACTAGGAAAGGAAGATCAGACTTCTTCGTAATGTCTATAAGAAACGGAGTTCAGACATTCAGGTAGTCCCACTTTCTATGTCCCAAAATAATCTAGTCATGTCAAATCTCTAGCTATGATTTGTTGCATCTTTGGTTCT
Source organism: Pseudonaja textilis (assembly GCF_049901715.1). Classification (NCBI taxonomy): domain Eukaryota; kingdom Metazoa; phylum Chordata; class Lepidosauria; order Squamata; family Elapidae; genus Pseudonaja; species Pseudonaja textilis. Next base: position 20,227,878 of record NC_142000.1, read on the forward strand.
GCTTGTCAGTGAATAAGAGCTGAAGTCTTGCTTAAGTGGCAGACACTATTAACTCTGTCTCTTGTAATGTTATCTAGAGATTTAATTTTAGAATGACCTCTTAAACACTGAATTCATACCGGGTTTTTTTTTTTCTCTCTCCTTTGACAGCAAATACAAACCTTCCAATGGTTTTGCTGTGTCAAAAGTCACAGGTAAGTTTCTTGTCTTCATTGAGAAGAAAGAATTGGTGTGATTTCCTCCAGAATTCCCCTGGATTAAATCCTTTTCTAGTAGTCAGTCAATCAAATGAGGAGACAGAAGTGAGAAGATAAATGGGGAGATACTGTAGTGGAAGAAAGAGAGAAAGGGAGGGAAAAAGAAAATAGGGAGAAAATATAAAACAATGGTTATGTATGATGGATGTGTAGAACAATAATAAGGATTTTTCTTCAGTTGGTAGCCTTTCAGTGGGACATACTTCAGTGGAACAACTGTAAGAAATAAACAAAATTAAAGCAACGCACTCCTTTTCTTTATGGGCACTGAAATCATTTAGTCTATGCTGAAGTCCATGAGAGCCAAAAGGGTTGAGAAACTATGGAACAATATATATGGAGCCACCAGGTTCTGGTTTGTACCGTTTTACTCTGCATTCAGAACTCTTGACTTTGACTTTGTAACAGTCCATGGAGATTCTCAGACATCCAGGTCCTGGTTGTTCCAAAGGTTCTTTATCAAGAGGCAACCAGACTTCCTTGGTTTTTCTTGAAGACGTTTTGCTTCTTATCCTACCTAGAAGCTTCTTCAGCCAAGGAGCGAAACGTCTTCAAGAAAAACCAAGAAAGTCCAGTTGCTACTTGAAAAAGGACCTTTGGGAAGAGCTTGTGATAGATGTTTTGCACACCTTTTCAGGGAAAAAAAAGAAAGAGAAAAGAGAGGAAGGAAAAGGGAGAGAGAAGTTCCTGTAATCCAAAGAGATCCTCCGCATCCCTAGATGGAAAGATATTTTTGCAAAATTGGTTGAAGGGAAAACTTCATGTGAACCTTTGCTGAAGCGAATCCCTCACTGACATTCCTGCACAGGCCCAGGGTTTTGTACGTTCAAATGACCCGCTAACATTTTTACATGTTAGAAAAGCATAGTAGACATAAAAGCAACATACCAGGCAGCCTAATGATCAGTTTACTTGGAAATCAAGCAATCTTCTTCCTCTTGCGTTTGTGTTCTTTCTCTCTTCGATGGTGGAGATGTTTGTTTGAACAAGCGCAGAAAAGTCCTAAGAACAGCAGGATATATCAAGCAAGAAATCTTCCAGGGAAAATATATATATATATATGAATTGATCTTATTCCCCAAGTACAATAATTTTCCGCCCAGTTATGGTTACGATCCAGGCAAAACACCACACAGCTTTGATTTGTTTTGGGGCCAGGCTTCTGTTTGTCCGAACAAAGGCCTTAGAATAAAAAAAAAAAAGAGAGAGATGTTTTAGAAGCAGTGCCATCAAGTTTGAAGTTGACTTTCAGCCCGGAGGAACCCTGCAGGTTTACATGACAAATGAGGCTACTTCAAACAGATGTTGGTTTAAACAATCCCCCCCTCCCATTTTCCTGTAATTTTGGCAGATCTCCAGGATTAAGGAAAAAGCAAAAGAAATATCTTGAAATGTCTCTGCGCTCAATATTTTTATAGGATCCCCTGGTTAATGGATCCCTTAACTCTTCCCCTGCCTTCTAAGCTGCATCTTAAATGGCGGGATTTAATTTAATTTTCTAATTTCTAATTTTCCATGATATAGAATTTGGCCAAATTTAAAATGTATCTAGAGTCCATTGCCTAGTGCAGGGGTCTTCAAACTTGACAGCTTTAAGACTTGTACACTTCAACTCCTAGAATTCATCCTCCTGCCATGTTAACTCAGGAATTCTGGGAGTTGAAGTCCACAAGTCTTACACTTGCCAAGTTTGAAGACCCTTGGCCTAGTGTTACGGATAAATTGACTTAGTCCTCAAGTTATTTCTTGAATGCTGTGCGAGGCAATACAAGTGTAAGCTAAGGCATTAGGACACTTTAATGCATTTACCAACAACTATACTGGAAAGAAGATGTAATAAAAGGTTGTGTAAAGATTAGCATTGTGCAAATTATAGCTCACTTTTATAAAGACCTTTCTACATTATTCACATATTTGAATGAATATGTATGAAACCTATTGAATATATTGAAGAAATATATATGAAATACAGTCACTGAGATGATTGCTTAGTATATTGTATCTTTCCCCCGCTAATTTAATTAATTTGGAATTTGTATATTCTTGACTTTTGACCACCGTTACAAAGAAAACCCCAAATCCATACATATCTTGTATCTATTCTTAATTCCACAGTGCAGACTCTGGATTGTTACACCACAGTTGAGGAACTGTGTCCATTTAAGAAGCCAACTACTCATTGCCCAAGGTAAGTGGTGGACTCTAGTCATGGATATTTGAAGGGATGGATTGCTCAAACTTTCTGTTGGAAGAGTCACACTGAAACTACTAGTAATAATTTTTTTCTGGGAAACCAACCAATCTAATCGCTGCTGCTATGGGCAATTGAGAAAAGAAAGTGTTGCCTTATGATAGGGCATTTCAGATCCATGTGGGAAGACATCGTGGCTGCTTGGTAGAACTTCCCACAGTTTGACTTCAGTAGATGTTGCTGGTCAATGAGAATCCCAATAGAGGAGAATTTTTGTAGCTCAGGGTTGAAATGAGAGATGGTCCTTGATGCTCTTTGAACTTGAGTGTTTCCTTGAAGACATTTCATTACCAAAACTAGGTAATGTCAACAGACTAGCACTGAGGATGTTGTCTAGGTTGGGTAATGAAATGTCTGCAAAATAACCATAATCAGAATTCCCAATGGATGAAGCTGATAGAGATACTGTGGAACTCATTGCTTCCAAGAGCTCCTATTTAGGGTGCTTTTTCCCTTTCTTACTGGGTCATTTTTTACTAAACCAGTGATTCAAATCATTCTTCATCTCCATCTTTCATCTTTCAGGTCTTACTGTCCAGCTTACTGCAAAAATGAGCCAAACCACTGGGCTACAGTATATGGCACAAACATATATGCTGATGTAAGTAATCCTTTCTTCTTCCTACTTAACAAAACCCAGGATGCTGGCTCATTCTTTTGATGATTGAGGATTTGGGTAGATGAGTGTGTCTCAACCTTACTAACATGGGTGGCCTTCAAGTACCAAAATTGCCCAGCCATCCTGAGAAATCCTGGGCTTTGAAGTCCACATGTCTTCAAGTTGCTAAGGTTGGGAAATGTTTCTATAAAGGATTGAGGACCAAGCTGAAATGTTGCAGTTGAGGACAGCTCCAGATAGATGCCATGGCTTCTTCCATATGGCCCACTCATAATGGTAGACATTATCTATTTTGAATAGTTTCTGCTTGCTTTCCCTTAAAGTACACACAGGGGAGGGGATAGTGATAGTATCTTATGAGAAAAACAGTGACAGAAAGAAAGAAAGAAAGAAAGAAAGAAAGAAAGAAAGAAAGAAAGAAAGAAAGAAAGAAAGAAAAAGAAAGAAAGAGAAAGAAAGAAAGAAAGAAAGAAAGAAAGAAAGAAAGAAAGAAAGAAAGAAAGAAAGAAAGAAAGAAAGAGATAACAAGGAGACAAAAAGGCATTGGAGAGGAGCGGAGAGCCAAATCACATCTTCTTGAGAACTTCTTCAGGTTGGACAAGGCCATTAGTTAAACAAGTGGAATGCTTCCCTCTTCAGTTGTCCTCTCCAACATCTTCCCGGCAGAAGGTTAAAGAGTTCCTCTCAAAAGGCTAAGCATGAAAGTCACAATCCATCCATGCCTGCAATGGAACAAATGTGCAAAGTAGCCAGCACACACTGCTGGGTATCCCTGCTTCCCATTAATGTCTAGAATGGTGCCAACAAATTGTTGTGCGTTCTAATTTCAGTAGGCGTCCAAAATAGCTCTTAGCAATTCAGCACAGGACTTCTGGCAGGCGAGGAATCCAACAAAAAACCCCAAAATCTAAAAAGAAAAGACAATCCTTGGAATTCCAGCCTGGTATTTCTCATGGAATACTGGGATATCATATGAATACAGAGCCGCTTTCTTAAAGTTCTTTATACCCAGGATAGAATAATCCCTTTGATTTATTTTTTTCCCCCTGTTGCTTTGGATTGTATTTGATAAAAAGCTCCTTTTGCACACTTAGAATCTTTCCTGCTTCTTGTCAACCACTTCTTGCCACCGGTTGCTGAGTATCTACGGATAGGAACTGGTCTTTTTGGCCTGCGATCCTGGTTCAGTTCGTAGAAGAGGCTAAACTGTAACATGGGCTTTCTGTGGTTTAAACTTGGAAGAAGGAAAGATTCTAGAGGCTACGATGCATAAAACTTAGTTGCTGACTTATTATAAGAACCCTACCGGTTTTGGAATGAGAGAGTTCTCCTCTTCCGGGAAATGACCTTCTTACTTAAATGTTTGCAAATTGGTCACCACGATAAGAGAATTCTGCTGCAGAGGAGAAGATGGGCCAGAAACCAGGAATGGAAGTCAAGCAAAAAGAAAGAAAAAAAGATAGATAGAGGGGGGACGGGGGGAAGGAAAGGAAAAGGAAAAAAAAGGGAAAGGAAAGGAAAGGAAAGGAAAGGGAAAGGGAAAGGGAAAGGGAAAGGAAAGGAAGAGAAAAGAAAGGAAGGGAAAGGAAAAGGGGAAAGGAAAGGAAAGGAAAGGAAAGGAAAGGAAGGGAAAGGAAAGGAAAAGGGAAAAGGAAAGGAAAGGAAGAGAAAAGAAAGGAAGGGAAAGGAAAAGGGGAAAGGAAAGGAAAGGAAAGGAAAGGAAGAGAAAAGAAAAGAAAGAAAGGAAAGGAAAAGAAAGGAAGGGAAGGAAGAGAAGGGAAAGGAAAGGAAGGGAAAGGGAAAAGGAAAGGGAAGAAGGAAGAAAGAAACAAAGAACGGAATGGAATGGGATGGGTGTGTTGGCCACAGGAGTGATGAATTTCAACAAGCTGAGCATCCTGGAAACCAACCATTTAGAAGAGAATTTGGAGAATGAGGTGTTATGGAAACTCTGCCTGAGTTCCTTAATGACAGGAAGTGGTTCTCCAGCCAGTTTCCGATGCTGTGGAACGAAGGGTTAGCAGGCACTGGAAACGCAGCAGCTGTAAAAAGCTCACGCTGTTCTCTTTGACCATATATAGAAAAGGCTCAAATCAAACTGGCATGTGAAATCCGAGAAAGCCGCCAACAACAGAGCAGTGACCAAGATGAAAAATGGGACCCAGGGAATTGACTTTTTATGGCTCGGGAAGGGGTGGAGGTGCGGGAGAACTTCAACCATGATGTATGTGCGGGCCTGGAGAAATGCACCTCTGAATGTTCCTTATGTTCTCGTATGTTCCTTGCGCCAATTCCATGGCATCTTGGTCACAGTAGGAATTTTGAGGCCTTGCACCCTCTGTGAAAGTATAATGTTTGAGTTGTTTTCTTTCCTCTTTTGGGCCATTTGTAGATCTAACATTCCAAAATTCCATGTCTCAGGAGCAGTTTTCGTTTTCCATAGACAGACTCAGAGCTTCAGAGCTTAATATAGAGCCACGCCTAGGCTAATTCTAGTTTCAGTTTCCAAACAGTCCTCATTGGCTGACTTAGTTGCTAGGCCTATTCATTGGCGGATGTTGTTACCATGTTCTCTTCCAGTTCATGAATATCCTCTGACAAGACAGACAGACAGACACACCCACACACATATACACAATCAAATATCTTTGATCTTGGAGATTTGCAAGTGTGTTCTGGCGCTTTTTTTAAAAAAATGAGGACTCATTCCACCCCCACCTCCCCAGTTTAGAAACATGCTTGGGAACCATCTGCTTTTTGGTCTCATGGAAAGCTGGACCACTGCTTGATGCTGGCTGTTTTCCAGATTTAAAATCTGGCTCTGGCCTGAGCCACTTTAATCTGCTCTTCTGCAACATGTAAAGTGATCGTGGCGTCCTAACTGGGGGATTTACGAGGAGGCGACAGGAGCTTGGGTGTTACAGGGCTTGTTCTGCTATGTTTCAGAATTCCAGCATCTGCAAAGCTGCTGTGCACGCAGGAGTCATCGGAGACAGCTCTGGCGGTTACATCGATGTGATGCCAGTCGATAAGAAGAAAGTCTATCATGGATCCTTGAGGAATGGGATCCGATCTGAAAGGTAAGGCAAAAAACATTTCCAGCCCGGTAGAAGAAGAGGAAGAATAAAAACTACCTAAAACGTAAGAGATAGTTTATCTCGAATGAACGTCTGGAGAGCTGAAGATCTGGAAATGCAAATTTGGAGTCCAGAAATAGAAACAGAAATATGAACCGACTGCCTATATAAAGTGCTCGTTTATTTATTTAGCATCTGGCAAGAGACATGGACCTATAGTGGTTCAAATGTTAAATGTCCAGTCCCCCCAGCCATCCAAGGACAGGGTGGTGGCCTATGTTGAAAACAAAATCAGACATTGGGCTGGTATAAGCTCTTGATGGACGTTCGGACACAATGGGATGGCTATTTTGTTGAGAAGCACCACAGGAGCACACTGAGGGGTAGAGACAAGACCCCACTTAAACAAGGAGTTCTGCCCGGTACCATGTTGGGTACGGATCCTAGTTGGAGTTGACCAATGCTGGTGAGGAAGGTCAAAGCCTGGCATCTTTTGTGTGTAGGGTCATCGACGTAGCTACCTATATCTGGGCATTCAGCAGCTTCCCACTGTGTGTGTTGATGTCAAAGTTGTCAGACAGCTGTTGAGCGAGTGCCAGGGAGGGCTTCCTGGGTTTAAGCCTGCCAACTGATAGATGAGGAAGGTCAGTGTGCCCAGGGAGAAGTGGGTTTCTCGTCATTTTGTGGCACTCCTTCGCTAAGACTTCCTGCCATCGTAGGGCTGTGGGTGCAAAGTGGCTCAAGACCAGGAGCCAGCAAATAGGAGTAGATTTAATCTTAAAGTGCTCGTCATCTTCACCTCTCCCTAGAGAAGCGGAGAAAAAGGTTCTCCAAAGCAAACAAGAAGTCAACCAAAAAGGCCCAGTTGTCAAAATATTTCTTTTATGCTTATGTCTTATTTGCCGTTGTTTCTACTGGAGCTGATGTTTTTATCCTTCCTTTGCCAGCTTAAAGACTCCCAGGGAAGGAAAAGCTTTCCGAATCTTTGCTGTGAGGCAATAATTTTCCCAAGACGGCGAGACTCTTTGGGGAAAGAGACTGCAGCCTTGTGTGTTTCTCCTGGGGTGAGAGATGTTTGCCCCTCCTTGGACAACGCCGAAGCCTTCTAAATCCATCTTCTTTTGGAGAAAAAAAAAAAAGATGGTGGCAGGAATTGGAACTTTCTCCATCTTGACAGCATCTGCTCACTGTTTTATTTTCGGACTGTTGTTGTTTTACTTCCAAATGTTTTGAACCTTCAAGAAGAAGGAAGATGGTTCAAGTTTAGGAGAGAAGATGGTTGAAAAACTGGCTTGCGCCACCCTTCCTAAATACAATTTTGCCCTCAAACTATAGGCTGTTGGGGTTCTCGTAAAATACTACTTCCAATAGGTGGATGTTTATCTGATCAGAAGGCTTTGAATGAGAACATAAAAAGCATTTAGGTCACCCCAAAGGTTAAATTTTTGAAAAATTGGATCAAAGTCAAGAATATACCTAGAATCCAAGTCATTCTGTAATACTATGAATGGTATGGTGGTTTAGGCAAGGTTTAGACCACACTAAACCAATAACATAGATTTCTTTTGATGGAGACTGAGAAAGAGGTATGGAATTTCCAGAGAAGAATCTGCTTTCGCAAAAGAATGGAAAGTTGCTATTTCTTTCAAAACAAAACTTAAATGGAACAAGTAGGTTTGCTGGCCAAACAATTGCAGAAAGTTAGGAAAAAGGAGTTCAATTATCATCAAATTAAATCCTTGGGACTCCTGTCTTGGCACATTCTGATTCATTGCATGTTAGTTAGCATTATTTTATTTACAGATGAATCCAACTTATTTTATTCAGCAGAGCTGTTCTCGCTTAGCTAAGCAACGGTTGCCAAAAGTTCATCTTTATTTTGCTGGAATCAAAAAGGGTTTTGCTTTGCTTGTTTATTTGTATAGATTGGAAGTTTGATATATTAAGTTGGTCACAACATGTATATAATGAAGTCCTGTTAGAACGATTCTGTTTCCTGATATTCAGTACGATTCCTGTAGATCATAGTCAAGTCTCAAACGTTGTCCTAATGAAATAGTTGCAAAGTCGTCCTCTTTCAATCCAAATATTTGAAGGCTTCTTAAGGACTTATCTTTCTTCTAAAACCTTGAGCCCAGTCTTCATTGGAAGCCAAAGAGGTGCTTCCTATCAATCTGACCCAAGGTTGGCCTTCGAAAATTGACCTCTGATCCCACCACACAAAAGGACAAATGTTGTTCAATGTGCAATTTCTATTTATTTAAAGTTCTTGATTTTAGTGGCCCATGGCTCTGTTAAAAACCCACACACAACACCCTTCAAATCAAACACGTGATGCAACGGTTCCTGTAAGCGGGGTGGATTTTGTGGCCTTGCCAACTGTGGTGCTAAAATGGTGCTAAATAAGATGTTTTTGATTCTACACCTGCTCACAGATTCACACAGAAGGAACTAGCTGATTTGCCCTTATTTGTTTCGGGTTTTTTTAACCATTATGTCTGGAGGGAAAAAACAACTATAGTCACAAGTAGGACTCTAAGGCATCCTACTGAGGTAGGTGGTTGGATGAGATGGCCCATTTTCTATTTAATCTTAATTATCAGGTGTCCAAGAAGAGAGATAGCGTGTTCATATTGTTTTACCAAGATCCGTGGTGGCGCAATGGTTAGAATGCAGCTTTGCAGGCTAATTCTGCCCACTGCCAGCAGTTCTATCCTCACCGGCTCCAGGTTGACTCAGCCTTCCATCCTTCCGAGGTTGGTAAAACAAGGAGCCAGATTGTTGGGGACTCTGTAAACTGCTCAAAGAGGGCTGTAAAAGCAATGTGAAGTGGGATATAAGTCTAAGTGCAAAGTGCTTCGTTAAGGTCCTCTTTTTATGGTCCTGAGAATTTTGGCAAAGTGTCAGGAAATGAAATCACATTTTGGAGGTATCCCGTGTTTCTTGAGACATCAGATAGGGTAGACTTCTACATGCAAAATGTGCACAGAAATAATGGGGGGACGGGGAAGAAGCTAAAACCTCCTTATGCAAGGTCATCCCAAATGCAAGGTAATCTCCAGTTTACTAAATGATACCCAACCTTTGAGATATGTTGCTTATCAAAGATACTTAAGAACAGAGTTAGGTGCCATTTCTAAGCCAGATTCCTCTATTTCTGGAGAGCAATTTTGACCTGGATGCAAAGAGAACAGATTGTTCAGATTTGTGGTCAATCCGGATTGGTCTCTAATATGTGAATTCATGCAGGCTAACAGAGGTGCAAGTCTTGATTCTGTTCCTAGATTCATGCCTTTAGACGCATCCAATTGAATCCAATGATTCAGGCCACTTGTTTGGAATTTTTCCAAAATGTGTGTATGTGTGTTTCAAGAAATGGTTCAATAAATCAGAGAGGGATGATTGATGCAGGCCCAACAAACAACGTCCATGAGAGACGAAGTAACAGGAGGTGAATAAAACACGGGCATTTTCACGCTTATTGAAAATATATTGAAAACCTGCTTAGGAATCCATTAGTGTTTAGATTTATTTTAAGATCCTTCTTAGCATCTTAACAGCAGATGTGAGGTAGATTACAGGTTAATGGGAGTTGGAAGGGACCTTGTAGATATACAGCAACTCGATAGAGGAAAAGAATTTCCCCGCCTGCGTTAAAATTTATCTTTTTTAAAAGGCATATATAGATCTGCGTAGGTCATATCTGCAGGCCACACAAGCCTGAAGTTTTTGTATATTTGCTTTTTTTTCTATGAAAAACGATGTATTTTTTACTGTATCTTCTGTAAAAAAAAGAAAAGAAAAGTTCCGTCAAGGGCTTGCACAAGCATTTTAATGGGCAGAATGATTGTTTTTCCTTTGGATAAATATATTTTTCTCCAGATTCTTTCTATCTGGGGAAGGAAACCATTGTCTTATCATTTTGTGTTATGGCATTTGTGGAAATAAAAACTTTAGAACCACCTGAAGCTTTGGCTCTTATTTGCTCTGTCTGTGCAAACTTTGCCATACAGGGTAGCTCATATAACTCACAAGTATCCAATTAGTGACCGTTCAAAGCTGCGACAGTGACTTATTACTGATCCTCAGACTTATAACAGTCAAAGCAACCCCCAGGGTCACATGATTGAAATTTGCGTGCTTGCAACTGGTGTGTACTTAAAACAGTTGCAGTGGCCCTGGGACCACATGATTGCTATTTGCAACTTCCCAGCCAGCGTCAACGAGCCAACTCAACGGGGGAAGCCAGATTCGCTTAAGCAACTGCATGCTTCGCTTAATGACCCCAGCAAAAGAAAAAGGTTCATAAAATCAGGGCACCACTCACCAAACGCCTTATCTAGCGACAGAAGACCTGCTTCCGATCTGAGGACTCTATCTGTACATATTTACTTTCCGATGAGTGTGGAGATGGAGAAGGGAACATCTGGGATTTGAGAAGATACAGCTGTGGGTGACAGCTGACCTTGTATAACTTTTGCATTCTGTCTTGAAGTTGAAAGCTGATGCTTGCTCTGAATTCAAACTGCAGGAGAGTTAACTCGACAGCTAATAAACACAAGCAGCTTTTGGAAGTTATTCAGGTTTTGGGTTCCTTTCTAAATATATATATATATATTGCTGGCTGCAGAATAGTCTACCACCAGTCTGCAGGAATGCCGCATTCGAAGGCAGTTCAGACATATAGATAGATTAGACAATTTGTTCAGGGAGGAATAAAGATATTTAGCCCAATTGACTTTGTCATCGCTGAGCTATTGTAAAACGTCTTTATCTTAAAAAATAAGATGTTCCGAGCCAACTTTTTTTCCCCCTCTCCTGTTCATGCAATGGGAATGGAACTCTTTTTCATTCCCCAAGAGCAGAGGTCTGCATCATCTTAAAATGTCATAATTTGACCTTCAATGCAGACAGATCAGATTGTTCAGATCTCTCATCAATCCAGATTTGGTCTCTGGTGGAAATTCACACAAGAACTTAAGAGCGTCAGATGGAATCAGATACTATAAATCCATTCAAACCACTTGTTTTTCATATTTCCAAACACACACACACACACACACACTCTCTCTCTCTCCCTCTCTCTCTCTCTCGTGAAGCGATTCAATAAATTGGAAAGACATGATTTACACAGGCCTAACAAGCCATTGTTGATTGTTCACTACCCAGAGTCACTTGTTGGAACTGGACAGCTATAGAAATAAAATAAATATAAATCAAGTAAACAAGAAACAGGTAAACTGTATAGAAGGCAATTTTTTTAAAAGAAAAAAAAAAGCACGATTTCCCTCTTTTATAACATTCTACAGGTTCGAGCCTTCCCACGTTCCATTTTCACCAACTCTGTCCCACAAGAAAAATCAGGAAAAAGCAAATAACCAGGAGAGAAAGCTGGACTAGACACGTACAAAGCATTTTGATTCATTTTGTGTTTGCATCTGCCTGGATTTTAAGAGACCTCCTGGAGCTGTTAATATTGCATTTCTCATTTCAGGACATCTCTGGGATAAACATTTCCTCTGTAATAGAGAGGAAAATGGAGGAGGAAAAAAAACCCTTGTCAGAATGTCAGAATGACAGTGTTGGAAGGAATCTTAGAAGTCTTTTAGCTCAACCCAATGGTGACAGCAATCAACTAATGGAACAGATTGATGATCCAAACTCTGTCAAGGACCTTGGAGTACTCATCTCTAATGATCTAAGTGCTAGAGCCCACTGTAACTACATAGCCAAAAAGGCATTAACCAAATCCTGCGTAGCTTTTTCTCTGGTAATATCACACTACTAACTAGAGCATACAACACATTTGCGAGACCAATACTCGAATACAGCTCATCAGCCTGGAACCCGCATTACGGGTCTGATATTAACACTGTTGAGAAAGTCCAGAAATATTTCACAAGAGTTCTCCACTACTCATTGCAGAATACCTTATGCCACCAGACTTGAAATTCTAGACCTAGAAAACCTAGAACTACGCTGCCTTCGGCCCGATCTAAGTATAGTATATAAAATCATACATTGCAATGTCCTACCTGTCAATGAATACTTCAGCTTCAACCATAGCAACACAAGAGCACACAATAGATACAAACTCAAGGTAAACCACACCAAGCTTGACTGCAGGAAATACGACTTCAGCAACAGAGGGGTCAATGTCTGGAATACTGTACCTGACTCTGGGGTTTCTTCCCCAAACCCCAAAAACTTTAACCTTAGACTGTCTACTACTAACCTCACCCCTTTCCTAAGAGGTCTGTAGGGGGCGTGCATAAGTGCACCAACGTGCCTACCATCCCTGTCCTATTGGTTCTTTTTATTTTTCATGTATGTATCGTTTTGTGTATTCAAAACGATGTTTATTCTTATACCTGTTATCTTGTAAGCAACTGACAAATCAAATAAATAAAAATAAATAAATAAAAATAGATTGCCGTCAGAGGTTGTAGGTGCTTCATCACTGGAGGCTTTCAAAAAGAGACTTGCCAACCATATATCTGAAATTATATAAGGTCAATTGCTTGAGCAGAGGGGTTAGAAAGTCCTTTCCAACTCTATTATTCTATGTTCTACCTTCTAACCCTCTACAATTCCAGACAAATTGCTATCCAGTCTCTTCTATTGGCTATACTAGTAATAGAGTAATTAAAAAAGAAAGTCATATCTAACCCCACTTGGTGTAAGTTTACTCTGATATGCAACTGTGATGAATCCCTGGAGAATCACTGAATCCATGCTGGCTGGGGAATTCTGGGAGTTGAAGTCCACAAGTCCTCAGGTTGCCACGTTTGGAGACACACACACACCCACAATAATATATCTACAAATACTGTAAAGTCAATGCTACATTTTTAATAGGGAGACCTTCTGACCCATAGTTGGTAGGCAGGTTGAGATAGGAAAGAGAAATGGGCGTATGGGGAAAAATGCTGGTTGAAGAAAAGTTTGGGTAAGCTCAGCCCATTAAGAGCCAAACTCTTCTTGATCTTGGCTCCTTGCAGTAATTTCTAGAACTCTTCCAGGTCTTAAATTTTGATGCCATCACTAGTAACGGGAAGTATGTTCGTTTCTTTAAAAATATTGTTAAAAATAATCCACAACGGGATTAGTTTAAGGTTGCTTATATAAACTGGATGGTGGGGACAAGAGGCAAGAAAGCAATGAAATTAAATGAAATTCGTCACTGGCAGAGTAACGGGACATCTGTTATTTCTCATTTCTTAGGGGGCCCCCTTGATCTGCCCTCCTTCCGCATAGAATGGAGTGTAGGATTTCACAAAGTTTGAAGGGGACCGTGTTGAGATGTCACGAAACACATATAAACACAAATATATGCCCGTACAGTTTTGATTTTTTTTCCCCCTTTTCTTCTTTGGGGAAAGTGAGACTAGAAATTCCTCTAACAAAAAAGAAAGAAAAAAAGAGAGAGTTTCTCCTGACTCGATAGATGTTTTTTTGGCACGCATAATCATGTTGAAGAAGCTGAAGAAGCTTCTTGGGTGAGAAGTGAAACGTCTTCCAAGTAAAACCAGAAAATCCAATTGCCTCTTGGGACAAAAAAGCACCTTTGGGACAACCACAACCTGGAGCAGTGGTTGCCAACTGGTGGGCCAGGGACTACTGGTGGTCCATGAGAAAATTTTGGTGGTCCGCAGAGAAATGTCTCCCCCAAAGCAATTAATCCAGGCTGCGCGGGAACGCAAGGCTGCACCGCCCACATGGCCTGCCCAACCACTGACCCCCACCCTTCAGCCGAGTGCAAACCTTACCTTGAGTAGATCCACACAAGCTGGAACTGGAAGGTAAGACCAATGGTGGGGGAGAGAAATCCACCCTGGGGTGGCTTGCTGACATTGGAGGGAAAGTCGGTCCCCTATTCCAGAGCTGCAGTAGTCACAAGACTGGCCCTTTGGTCATCCCGGAGTAGCTGCTCCTCCAGTCCATGGCAGGCCGGTGCACCCGGGTGGAGGAGCAGCTGCTCTGGGATGACTGAAGGGCCAGTCTTGTGACTACTGCAGCTCTGGAACAGGGGACCGACTTTCACACCAATGTCGGCAAGCCACCGTCAGTCAAAATTCATATTAGTGGTACGTGGGATTTAAAATTATGAGTTTGGTGGTCCCTGAGGTCCAAAAGGTTGGCGAGCCCTGACCTGGAGGACTGAGAGTCTCCATAGACGTTTTTAGTTGTTTTCCTTGAAAAGGTTTTGCTTCTCATCCAAGAAGCTTCTTCAGTTCTGGGTTAAGGTTGAACTGAAGAAGCTTCTTGGGTGAGAAGCACCAAGAAAGTTGAAGAAAGTTTTTGAAGGAGGGCTGAGGGGAAAACAGAAGCTTTGGGCTTCTACCTGAACTGGCAAGCTGAGACTATCATGGCTGAGTGACTTCACTCTAAAGCATCTGGATGGACAGGTGTTTTTCCACTTTCTGTTAGAAAAAAGCAAGACAAAATATCAACCATACTCAAGACCCAAAGAGAGAATCAAGCAGCTTCCAGTCATCCTTTCTTTGATATCTTCTTCTTCTTCTGGAGTTCATGAAGATTACAAAGGACCAAATTGACAAGTTGACAAGTGCCTTTTGAATCGTAGACCCCAATAAAAAATGGCAGCCGTTACCAGTCTTCCCTTTTTAAGACCGGTTTGTTTTGGACTTATGCAAATTACATAAAGTTCAGAAATGATCTACACATCACTGGTTCAAGCACGGAAGAGAAACAGCTGCGTGGCAGATGTTTCCTGATAGAACTCTATATGTCTTCGGATTATGACTTCGGATTATTTATGTCTTTCGAAAGAGATTGTGCATCTGTATCTTTCTTCCTTGGGTCAAGAAATTTGGCGGTGTGATCTTCGCTCCCATATTTACTGTGGAGTTTAGAATTTCATGTTTGTTGGTTTATTCATGCCAGAAGCATCGCAATTAAAATAAGGCATATGATATGTTATAAAATTTTAAATATAAAACACATGATTGCCCAGACAATTTTCATGGGTGATATGAAAGGAGCCTCCCCGAAGAATGTATGCTGTTCATACATTCTGGCATTCCCTGGGCAACGGCTTGTAGATGGCTAATCCTTTCAATCCAGTAGCTACAAAGCTTAGACTTTCATGAAGTAGGCACCACATTGCCTTCTCTCCCAACTTAGGGCTGGAAGGGACGTCAAAGGTCTTCTAGCCCAACCCACTGCTCAAGGCAAAGGTCTCATACCATCCTAGTCAAATCACTTCGTGAAAGTCCTAACACCATATTAAAAACAGCAGTTTGGTTGAAGATCTGGCCACTTTCTTCATAATTTGCAACCTTTATTTTTTCATTTCCTCATTTCAAAATGGTGTAGACTTATAGCTTGCTCTACTTAAAATGACTTCTTAATCAATCTATGAAGTAAAGTTGATTCCCACCTCCCCACCCCACAGTTAATACTGTCAACTCATAAAATATTTCTAGGGTCTTTTTAGAGTTGTCAACAGAAAGGGAGGGGGAAGCAATGTGGCAGCTTGCAAACTTGGCAGGTGCATTCCACAAATGTTTTCAAAGATAATAACTAGGTGACTGAAGTTTCTGCCGCACCAAATTCTAACTGGAGACCATGATTGATGGCTCTTGGCTATGGACGTGTCCCATTGGAGAATATGAATTACGATACACCCAGGGGGTGGGGGAAAACCAGGGTCAAAGGTGACAATGAATGTCTGCACCCAGGCAGTGCCGGCATGTGTACTCCTAATAAATCTTATTTAAGTTTTGGAAGTTCATCATGATTTAGCTGAAGCAGCCTGACAGCAAAATAGCTTGAAATAGATCTATACTTTCTTTGTCGGTAAGCTATAAATTTAACACAAAGCATCAAATAGTTGCAAAGTCTTTTGGGTTTCTGCTAACTCCAAAACGTTTGTTGATCACCATCCATCACTGTCCACTCTGATTCTAGCCTCCATTTTTGACCGTTGGAGAAAATGAGTTCACGGCAATATGACACTCAACTGGACATGCTGAGAATCATTTGGAAACATCTGGGCAGCCCCCACATTTTTTGCAGCTTTCATGTCACATGTAATTCGCCTGACAAGGTCCAGCGACATGTTTCAATTGATGCAATTAAGTTTTGGCAGGTTGTTTTTTTTTTTTTTGGAAATAAAAACTTATAGAGAAGTGAAGACTTCTCGGGAGAATTCTTTCATAAGTCACCTGTTGGCCGGCAGTGAAGCCCTTGAGTCACTTCAGGATGAGGAAGATGGTTTGCATTCCTGTTTGTTTATATGGAATCTCCTTCCAGTGCTAATTGGCCGTCCTCTTAAATATGTGTTTTCAATTTTTCCTCTGAAATAGGAATTAGGACACACTGCCAGCTCAGATCTGTTCTCCCCCCCCCCCCTCCCCGGCCGCCTTCTTGTTCTAGCTGTTCAAAATTACTTGGATAACAACTTTATTCGCTCTCTTGCAAAAAAGTCAAATAATTATTGAGAACGCCTGTCTTACAATTTCTCTCTCTCTCTCTCTCTCTCTCTCTCTCTCTCTCTCTCTCTCTTTGCAAGAGTCAACTCCAGCAATTACAAGCATTGTCCAGTCTATTAAGAATTATCTCAATTCTTTTCTTCAAAATTACAAAAGTCAATTCAGGCCACTATAAAGATCTTTCTGCAAGCTCCTTCCATGTTTGAGAGTCATTGAGAGCATCCCTTGCCTGATAGTAAAAGAACGTTTACACAATTCGTTAATGATTGCCAAAAAAAAAAAAAAAAGGTTTACAGAAGGAATGGCTTAGGCAATGGGTCAGAAGAGCTGAGGTCATGTTTTGGTTCATCAGCATTTTCTATGATTGTTCTCCAGACTATTAAAGTCTGAGTTGGTCACCTTAGGTTTAATGGCAGTGAGAACAACCAACCCGTGGAACAGAAGTTGCCTTCGGAAGTTGTGGGAGCGCCATCACTTGAGACTTTCAAGAAAAGACTGGACTGCCATTTGGCAGAAATGGTGTAGGATCTCCTGCTTGGGCAGGGGGGGTGTTGGACTAGATGACCTACAAGATCCCTTCCAACTCTGATTATCTGTTATCTGTTAGTGGTGAAAAGCAATTTTTTTTCCAACATAAACATTTTCCTAAAAGATAAATGCTTTGAAATCATTGACACAATTACTAAATTCTGTGCCCAAGTCCTGAGTCTTCACTATCATTGGAGCCAACAAAAGTAATTTACTTAATAAATGAGATTGATTCTCAAGTTGGATTCTGTTGTTTTAATTTTGACAATTCTTTTACAGCTTTGGCCTGTAATCAAATGTCGGTCTATTCATTTAATCATAACAGTCAACTTTGAATTAGTGTAGATATTGTTGAAAAATCTATCATGCAGGAGCCATGCTAATGTAACATCATAGACTTATTAACTTGAGGATGAATTATTAACTTAATTAGCTTATGAACTTATTAATAATTATCCACAACATATGTAGTACTTCACTACATGATCCAGTTGACTGAATGTTCCTAACATGATTTTTCTAATGTTATGAATTTAAAATCCATTAAGAATGGAGCTTACTACAGTATATTTCATAAACATTGCGTCGGAATGCAGTGGTCGTGCTTCTAAGAAGCCAACACAAGAAATTCCTTAGGAAAAAGGATATTATAAAAGTATCTACTAATTTAGCATGAGATAAGGATTCTTCACTACTGGGTCACATTTCATAATGGACTTTAAAATTACCATGTGTTTAACCAAAGTGATAGCAGAGAAACAACTAATTTCCTGTATTCTTCATCTTTGCCTGTTGCAATAAGGCACCATCATTTGTCAAAAAAAAAGAGACAAAAACCTACATGATACTTAATCTTGTTGCTTAATATAGATCATGGACCAGATGGGAAAACTCTAGGAACTGGAAGTACTGCCAGCATACTGTAAATTATTGGTCTTTGATTTTCAAGTACTTCTTGAAGCCTGTTGCATTTAGACTGATGAAGTTGTTAGTCCTTCAGTAATTAATTAGAAAGTTCAGCAGCTGAAGAGCTCAATAACTTCCATAGAGATAAGGATTGGAGTCATAATTTCAGAAGGATGGATGGCTAGATAGATATGTAGTAAATACTTTTGCTGAAAATAGTTCCTGGAAGAAATTCATTTTTAAAGTAGAAGTTTTCTCCTTTCAAAGACAAGGAGACAAGGTGGCTGGTACTAAGTAATAGCATGATAAACTTGAGAATAGAATATTTGGGTCCTTGGTGCTCTCTGAGCTTAGTGGTTTTCTTGCAGATGTTTCATAACTGAACCTGGAAAAATCATCACTGATAGAAGGAAGCAGGGTTTACAGAGTGGAGATGAAGGAGAAAGGGGGGAGGAGGAGGAGGAGGAGGAGGAGGAGGAGGAGGAGGAGGAGGAGGAGGAGGAGGAGGAGGAGGAGGAGGAGAATGCTTCTGAGGTCTTTGGTGCTCTGTGACTTGGTAGCTTTCTTGCAAACATTTCATTACCCAACTAAATAACATCATCACTGCTAGAAGGCAATGAGGTTTGCGGACTGGAGGAGAAGGAGAACTGACCCAAGGTACAATAATTTTTGAAGCATCTAATAGTTATTATTAGAAGGCTCAAAATTCATCTAAAGTTGGTCTGTAAGGGAAATGTAAACATTCTTTGTAGCCACATGGCTTCTAAATTATATAGGTCAGGCAGGTGGTAGCATCAAATCTTTTATTCTTGAGACAGAGTCTGAAGGAATATTATCTGTTTTTTGGAAAGATATCATGGTTACACAATAGTACATGTAACAAACAAATTTTAAGCGTTTCACCCAATTTGGATGTAGCTTCTAGATAGTCAATGAAATGTAGACACTTGAGAAAAAATATCTCCACGTGAACAATAAGAATTAACCAGATCTCTGTACCTTCTTGGTGGTAAACCTGCTGATGTATAAACCAAACTTAAAGATACCATATGCAATACACAAATGTTGACGTGGCTTTTTGATGTCAGCCTCTGTGTACAAACTTGTGGATCGCTGAACTTGCAAATGGAGGGCACAAAATCTGCTTTGAATATCTCTGTAAAATTATGTTTAATTTATTGAACATTTCAATGAATAAATGTGTCTTTACATTTTTCTGGAATTCCAAGAGAGGTTTCAACAAATATATTCCTAAGAGGTCTGTAGGGGGCACGTATAAGCGCACCAACATGCCTACCGTCCCTGTCCTATTGCTTCTTTTATTTTTATTTTTCTTATATGTATCCATAACTATGTTTTTACTTATACCTATTATCTTGTAAGCAATTGACAAAAATAAATAAATAAAAATAAAATCCTTTTAAAAGGGGTTAATTGTTTGGAAACCAATTGATCAGTTTATTACACGTCACCTTTCCAGATTAAGCTTCCAAAAGTTTCCAAGAAGGATAAGCAAATATATAGGTAGAACAAAGCCATATTTATTGTATGAACAAAAAAACATAGGGAAACTCCAAAGCTGGCCTGTTACAGACTGCTTAAACCCCATTAGCAGGCTTATAAAAACAATATAGTTAAACTTCTCTCACAAGGAATGTTTTTCTTAAGAACAATCACACTCGTACATACAAGCTCATATTTTGTTAACAAATCTATTCATCTGGTCATCTGAGGCCCCAAAAGCATTTGTCTGTCTGGGGAGAATTGATGCTATAATCTAAAACATCTGGAGGGCGTTAGATTGGAAGAGGCATCAAAAGCCTATCAGAATAACAGAATTAGAAGGAACCTTGGAGGTCTTCTTATCCAACCCCCTCCTCAAGCAGGAGATCTTGTATCATTTCAGAGAAATGGTTGCCCAATCTCTTCTTAACAACTTCCAGTGTTGGAAAAACCACAACTTCTGAAGGCCGTTCCACTGATGACTTGTTCTCACTGTCAGAAAATTTCTCCTGAATTCCAGATTGCTTCTCTTCTTGATTAGCTTCCACCCATTGTTTCTTCTCTCAGGTGCTTTGGGGAATAGCTTGACTCCCTCTTCTTTGGGGCAGCCCCTCAGATATTGGAAGATAGCTATCATGTCACCCCTTGTCATTCTTTTCAAAAGTGGTTCTGATCGACCAATGGCCTTCAAAACCAGCCACAGCAACAACTTTCAAAAAATCAAGGTACTTTCCATTAAATCAACTCTTCCTCTGAGCTGTCCATACACCTACCCACAATGAAACAATACAATAGGTGTAACCTTCATGGTTGGTTGATGATATTCTACAGAAACATGTCTACACACAAATGTTTTTGTACAACTGAAAGAGCATTTAACCTCTGGCAAGTTGATGTGTAATTTATCACTCTTTCAACTTCTCTTTAAAAGAAAAGAAATATTGTCTTTCCTGACTGCTTTATTCATCATTAGGCCAGAAACTTGCATTCCTTTCTTGCCCAAATGAATGATATGAATTTCTTTGGTTAGTGTGGTTGATAGCTGCTGTCTTTCTCATTGGTTTACTTTCAAGAAGTTCTCGAGCGTTTGATGAAATCACTTTGGGAACCGAGAATCTTAAAAACTCCCTTTGATTGCTGGCGTTTAAAAGACTGAGCTGTATTTGGCATTCAGATTGGACAGCTGCCAAATGAAAGAAGGAGCAGGCCTGAATCTCATCCTGACGACCCCAGTTCATAGTTGTGAGGGGAAAAAAGAGGATTGATACCATCTTTTTGGCGCAATCGTGCCAGTTCACAGATATTGTTATTTATCTCTATAGTGTTCTGGAGATGAAGCAAGAACTCCATTTCTTGGCCACAAGTGTGTTAAAAAGAATCATAAAAACTAGAAGATGTGTGAAGAAGAGAGGTGAGGATGATCAAAGAGAGGTTGAGGGAGCCCAGAAAACGTGGATTTGTTCCCTCTAGAGAAAAGGTGGCCGAAGTTGGCATAAAGTTGCGAATAGAATAGAATAGAATAGAATAGAATAGAATAGAATAGAATAGAATAGAATAGAATAGAATAGAATAGAATTCTTCATTGGCCAAGTGTGATTAGACACACAAGGAATTTGTCTTGGTGCAAATGCTCTCAGTGTACATAAAAGAAAAGATAAATTCATCAAGAATCATAAGGCACAACACTTAATGATAGTCACAGGGTACAATAAGCAATCAAATCATACTAGGAAACAGTCCATATAAATCATAAGGATACAAGCGACAAAATTACAGTCATACAGTCACAAGTGGGAGGGGATGGGTGATAAGGAGTGATGAGAAGAGTAATAGTAATAGTAGTGCAGACTTTGTAAATAGTTGAACAGTGTTGAGGGAATTATTTATTTAGCAGAGTGATGGTGTTCGGGAAGAAACTGTCCTTGTGTCTAGTTGTTCTGGTGTGCAGTGCTCTGAATAGTGTCGTTTTGAGGGAAGGAGTTGAAACAGTTTATGTCCAGGATGTGAGGGGTCTGTAGATACTTTCACAGTCCTCTTTTTGACTCGTGCAAGTATCCAGGACCTTGATTGAAGCCAGGTTGGTAGCCATTGTTTTTTCTGCAGTCCTAATCGCTCTCTGGAATCTGTGTCTGTCCTGTTGGGTTGCAGAACCAAACCAGACGGTCATAGAGGTGCAGATGACAGATTCAATCATTCCTCTGTAGAACTGGATCAGCAGCTCCTTGGGTAGTTAAAGTTGTGCTTAAGAAGTTGGATTAGGAATGCAATATTGTACACACACTACACATGTACACTCAACACCAGTCCTAAAGGTGCTTTTTCGAAAAGGTAACTGGACTTTCTTGATTTTTTTTTCTTTTTTTCAAAAACTGAAAAACTTCTTGGATGAGAAGTAGAACATTTTCAAAGGCAACACCCCCCCCGCTCCAAAAAAAAAAAAAAAAGTCCAGTTGCCTTTTGGACAACCAAGACCTGGGAAAATGAGAATCTTCATAGGCATTTGGTTTCCTTGATTTTTGCCACAGGTGGTCTAAGACCACCATTCAAGATGCTCCAATTTCACAGGTATCTTTGTAAAGATCCCACATTTGGAAGCGTTTTCAATGAGAGATTATTCCTTTCTCGCTGCAATGGAAGCATTTGGGGCTCCTCAGATCTGTTTTATAGCACTCTGCAGCTGTCTAAGGAAATGTAAGCTTCAGGATTTCTTCTTCAATTAATCCAAAATGTTTTCTTTTCTGTGTGGTTTGTTATAGCACTGCTTGTGTGAAATTAGGAACATCTTGCTTTCACTAACATATCTCCAAAAGATAAAAAGATATCTACAATCAAAACAGGATTAGATTAATTTCAGGAACAGACATTTTGATACCTAAGGGGTGAAATATCTCTTTCAAGATGGGAATTTTTAACTCTTTGTGTTGGAAACTCAAAGAGCTGTACAAAGAATGAATAATTTAAGGCAATTTTCAGAATCCAATTATCTTTGCTCAAGCAGGATAATGTGTGATTTTAGGTAACCTCTAATTGTCCTTTTATTCAATCCCATAGCTTGCTGAATGCAAAGTCAAAGCTTAATTGAGATAAGTCTAAAACCACTGTAGAAGGTTAGCACCCCCCCTCTCCTAGAAAATATTACAAAGGCAGAATATTATATTCCCCTAAAAGAGAAATAGAAATCTTAAGGGAGACAGAAACTCCGAGCTGCAGCTCGCTACCCCCAGCAGATATTGTATTTGGTGCTCATTGAGAAGGACTGGGCCAGACTGTCTATAAAATAAAAGATGTTCAGTGATGGGATTAAGACATGACCCACCAGGACATTATAGGATTATCTAGCAGCAGGGCTCACTGCATTACAAAATCACCTGGGGACATTACATCAGCCCAAGGTTCAACCAAACTTAATTCAGACAAACATGACTCCACATGTCCCCCTGAGAGTCTGATTACAGCCAATAGAATACATGTTCTTGCCACAGGAACAGGAAGCTCAAGGGCAAGGCCCAAGAGAGGGTATAAATAACCCTCACTCTCCGCTCCATGTGTTCAATTGTACCAAGACCTCAAACCCATGTGGTCCTGTTCATCAATAAACCATCTTTTCAATCACTCTCCATGTTTCCAGTGTCTTTGTCCCCATGTGGAGCTGAACCAGATGGATATTTCTTCCAGCACCACGGAGATCTGAGTGACCCTGAGACTTGTGTTGGAAAAAAAAACACAGAATAATATTTGTGACAAAAGGATTAAGAGAACGACCACATAGAAATCCTTTTCAAGAACGGGAGAAAATATCTCTGTACCATTGCTCAGATTTGGATATGAACAACTTAAGTGACTTATAAACAGAAAAGGATGTCTTAAAAAGCCCATAAAAACAGGAGGATGGAAATGGATAAACACACATACACACACATGCACAAACATGTTGTTCCGTTTCTGTTCAAGTCTTTGTTTTTAATTTGATGTTCAAGACAAAATGTGTTCACAAAGCAAAGTTTATATGCCACATAAATTAGATGCATTTGTAAATTTCCCTAATAAACCCAATTGTGCAATGTCGCTTTGATTTATTAGTGAAACCACCAAGTGACAAAAATAGAATCAAGGAACACATGACTGATCAACATAATGCATATGAAGAACAGATTCCAGAGCTTGGGGTTCACTGAGACATGAAATCTAATCTACATCTACAAGCAATTTCTAAGTACTAAATGTTGATGATCAAGGTTGAAACTTCCTTTCTTTTTACCTGTGGATTTTTTTTTACACAGAGATGTCCCTTTCTATGCCCATCGAGAAAAATCCAATAAATTTAGTGGTTCATAAACATTCTTTCAGGAACCATATTATGCATCTAATCTAATAATAATATCAAACAACATTTCCATATCCCATTGGGAAGGACTCGATGGGTAGATCAAAATACCAAATCCAGTCTAAATCTGGCCAAGTGCATGACGAACCATAATCATGGATTATTAGCTAACGTCTGGGAATGATCAAAGTCCCAATCAGGAAAAACACCAATTTTAGTCAAAGTCCTGTCTAGATTCCAAAAGAGTCAAGTTTTTCTAAATCTAGAAGACCGAAAAAAGAAACAGGAATGAGTGAATGGATCCAGAGTTCATAAAACCAAAGCCAAATGACAACAAGTATTGTTTTCATCAGGAGACCTTTAAGATAGATCAATCAAATCTTCACTTCAGTTCAGCAGTGATTGATGACCTCAATCAGAGTAAGGAGCTACTTGGGACCAACAGGAGCTACCAAATGTAAGCCCGAAATTGACATATGCGTAGCCATTTTATTTAACCTTATTATATTGTATATTCCTTTTCTTTCTTTCTCTTTGCTGGTTACGGGGGGCGGGGCTTGCCACATTCCTAAGGCGGGAGGACTGGAGATAGAGTGTTGTTTAGGCTAGGTGTTTCTTCTTCCCGTGGGAATGAAAGCTGACCCTGCTTGAAGATTGAGGACGTAAGACAACGTTGAATTACTTCTATTGGAGAATGTGACTTTGCGGGGTTGTTTGTTTCTAAGTTCCAATATTATGTGGTGTAATTCTGGGTTGTGTCAGACAGACTTTGCCAATTTGATGCTTTCCTAAATAAAAGAAATGATTATGGAAGATGGACTTTGCTGTTTTCTTTTTGAATGGATTTCACGATCATCACTTGGATACGTGACACCAAATAGACCTCCAGTTCCATAAAGTCACCTCAGCAACCTGGCAGTCCTGAACCTGTTAGCTTCTTGATGTTCATCTTGATGTCATCGGTGATCCTTTGAGCCAGAAAGTTTAGACTGAAGTCTGAAGAAGCAGACTCTTGGTTTGGCTGGATCATCCCTACCTGAGACCTGTGCTGGGACCTGGTTCCATAGATTCAATGACTTCTGTAATTACTTTTTGGTCTTCCTCTGAGGCTGGTGGGGGTAGTCAAGGGAGACATGACTGATAGGAATGAAAGACCCAAATAATTGTCAAGGTGCCCGTCTTTCCTGGAAATGCTGAAAGGCGAGTTCACACCCTTGCTCGATTCTCAGGGAACTCTTTAAAATTAATCAAGGAGTTATTGTATATATTCTTAGATTATGCAATGTTTTCCAAAAAATTGTGTGCATTCAAATAAATTAGCATGAATCTTTGTTTTATGGAAGTTTTATGGAAGTTTGTTATGAAAGCATTAATATCACTAATGCTACTAGTATTTTTTATCAAAATATTAGTTGGAAAAATTAACTGTTGTCAAATGGGCATTTAAACTGTATTATTCCTTTGCTCTGGCAAAGCTAAATAGTTATGTAACTGTAACAGTAGGGAGGCAGAGTTTCTGGCATGAGAGAATTCCTCAGAAATGGGATATTAAAAATATTACCGCATTATCACTATTAATTATTGTCATGCTTTTTTAACTGGAAAAATACATTAATTTTCTCAGATTAAATTGAAGTATTTGTTTTACAAAGTTGATTGGAAAAATTGTGAGATTTGTTATGGAAGTAATTAAATTTGGTTTGTTTATTTTTGTATTCTAGGAAAATGAAATATACATTAAATTAAAAGAAAAATTAATATGCCCCATACCATTACATGAAAAATC
Organism: Pseudonaja textilis; assembly: GCF_049901715.1. Classification (NCBI taxonomy): domain Eukaryota; kingdom Metazoa; phylum Chordata; class Lepidosauria; order Squamata; family Elapidae; genus Pseudonaja; species Pseudonaja textilis. The sequence continues at coordinate 20,253,586 of NC_142000.1, forward strand.
TCAGCTTTTTATTTTATTGTAAAGGAGGTGGAAGGAAGGAAGGAAGGAAGGAAGGAAGGAAGGAAGGAAGGAAGGAAGGAAGGAAGGAAGGAAGGAAGGAAGGAAGGAAGGAAGGGTTAAATTAAATAAGGAATAGGAATGAGGGGAAGTAAATTGAAATAGGAAGGGAGGGAGGAAAGAAAGGGAAAGGCCTCATATAACTCATATTGTGGTATATACTTGAGATTTCTCAAGACCATCATCCTAAAAAAAGTTGTATCAGTGTAAGATGGAGAAAAACCAAGAGAGCTAAAGAAGCACCTGCTCTTCGAGAGACCAAGATGGATTGAGGAACACTGTCAAGGCTTTTTTCTCTTATAGAAGACTGAAACTTTTCCAAATGTGATTGAATACCATCTTCCTGAACTTCTGAACACCACCAGATCTTTAAGGGGGCAAAGAACCTATCAATCTTTATTGCATGGACATCTGTTTATGTCCCATATAGACATTTTCAGAAAGGGATAAGGAACATTCCTGCTAGCCAATATCTGACCAACATCTGATAATCCAGGCAGGCCAATGGTATTCTTCATATAGGGTCCTGTATCCATACCTGCATGGAGCGAACTTTTAAGCAAAGAAGGCCTGCAATGGTATTTCACAGTAACAATTAGGGAAGAGGATAGCACCCAACATATTTAAATGGATTGCAAATTGGGACATTCTGTCCATATGCTAAGATTGGGAGAACGAAATGTGTCCTGGAATGAATCATGGACCAGATGAATTTGCCAGACCTTGGAATCCTAGAGAGGGAAGATGCGTCATGTAAACTCAGTTTCTAGTGAATTATGATGTCATTTTTATTATCTTCTGTAGAAGAACACCCCAAGAGTTAAGACCCAAAAGTAGATGTTTTTGGTCCATGCGAATCTGTTCTCTGCTGACACCATCAGTCCAGTGAGTCAAGACAGGATTGATAGAAAGGTGTCAAGAAGCTGCACCTGCACAAGGCAGTTTTTGGATCAGGACATATTTCTTTCTTCATCTTTGGTCTTCCTTCCCTTGTGAAGTGAGGAAAGAATGGAAGCTACTTTATTTCCTTGAAGTGTGAAAGTTAATCTTGAACTCAAACAATTTCCAGATCTTACCTTCCAGATGTTTCATAGAATCTGAAACAATTGTGACATAGGACACAAAATTGAGATGAAAATGGAAGTTAAGAAGCTCCACTGACATCTAGACCAGAGGTGGGATTCAGCCGGTTCTGACCAGTTCTGGAGTACCAGTAGCAAAAAGTTTGAGTCATTCGGAGAACTGGCAAATCCCACCTCTGACTGGCCCTGCCACCATCTATTCTCTGCCTCCCAAGTCCCAGCTGATCGGATGGGTCTCCTTTTGTTGCCCTGCACAGGAGAAAGGAGCTGGAAAGCAGGTTAATGGGGTGCAGAGGAGGTATTCAGCAGGTTCTGACCAGTTCTGGAGAACTGGTAGTGGGAATTTTGAGTAGTTCGGAGAACTGGCAAATCCCACCTCTGACTGTCCCCGCCAACTCCATCTATTCTCTGCCTCCCATTGAGTCCCAGCTGATTGGCTGGGTCTTCTTTTGTTGCCCTGCATGGGAGAATGGAGCTAGAAAGCAGGTTAGTGGGGTGGGGAGGGAATGGAGATTTTTCAATATCCTTCCCCTGCCACGCCCACCAATCTACACCCACTGAGCCACACCCACAGAACCGTTAGTAAAAAATTTTGAATCCCACCACTGATCTAGACAGTTTCTACTCTTATACACTCCAAGGATGCTTCCAGCTATTAGATGGCTTGTAAGTGTTTCTTTGGCTATGCTTTAGCCGTTGCAGCTGTTGTGCCTTTATTAGACATAAGAAAGTTTTTAGATGTTACTGAGCCACAGTTTCCAAACTCTGCTTCGTTTTAAAGTCCTCTTCTCACAGAAATGCTAGATCTCCTTTTTTGCTCTACTCCAGATGAGGAAGTCTTCCATTTTCTCTTTTTCTGTTATCTGTGAGACAGGAATATCAGGCACACAGAAAGAAGTAGCATGGAGAACAGGTTGGACTAGAACTATTCTTCTAAGCTTCAGGTCTAATTTCTTATGTAAAATAATGGAGTATTAACCAACTGGGTGAAAACCTGCCTGCTGTGACTGGTAGGGACAACTGCTGACAATTCATAGGGACTTTGGGGAGGGAAGTCAGGAGTCACAACTTGGGAGAACCAGTAAGGCTGCTATAGGCAATTACCTTGGTTACAACTAGGATTATCCTTCTTGGTGGAAATAACCCAATAACCAGTTTGTCTGGGCACAGTCAACCAGGAGACCAGACAGTCTAACACACCATGCCATGTTAGCTAAGAATGATATGGGATTTTGAGTGTAAAATTCTTTCAAGAAATGGTCCTGGTAATTTCCTTGCTGGAGAAATGATTAATGTGAGCTCCTGATGTGCATTGGCGTAACTATTCGTTTGCTTCTCTGTAATTTAGATGTATGAATTTCATCCAGCACAGCATTAATTCTGGGCAACCTACAAATATTAACAAAAGGAAACAAGCACAATACCTAAAACCAGAAAATGAACCTAAATGTGTGCGTGTTGGGGAGGAGACAAACATATCGCACAACTAAAGGAGACAATCATTGGTATTTAATCCCACCAACTGAAAAGTTAATGGACAGCATCTTTGCACACTATTACGTCACCGAATTAAAATACCTGGAACTGAATTCAGAATTTTTCCAGGTACTTATAGGCAGTTGTGAAGCAATGTTTAAGTCCACAGACGCTTGGTTAAGCCAACAGTGCCTGGGTGGTTTCTTAACTTGGGTCTTCTGTGAAGCAAGTGTGCATTTCTGCATAAGGAACAGTTACACAACTGTTATGTAACGTTACACCACATCGTGGAACAAAGCCACAGAGCTGTGTTTTGCTGCACCCGATCCAACAATGCTTTGGTTTGTTCCAGCTGTCATGCACAATGTCAAATGGTTCCTTGGCTCGAGTTATCCAAGAAGTTCACTCTTCCTTCTCCAGAGGAAGCTCCTCCTCCTCCTCCTCCTCCTCCTTTTCTGAGGTCAGAAACTTTTTTCCAGCAATTTGGCAGAAAGAGATGATGGCATCATTAGGGAGATTGCATAAGGATCTGACAAAGAGTGATAAATGAGATCCTGGACTCCAGACGGGTGGAGAGAAATCACTTCTGAAAAGAAAAAAGGGAACAAAAAGCGAAGATTTACTTTTCTCTCCTTATTTATTTTCTTTCTATCAGAAGAAATACGCTGGTTATGTAACTAAAGAGACTTCAACCTTCTGGAATAATGGTCCTGTTTCTCATAGAGCTCGGCCGCATCTTTTTATCAATTTTATTTCAGATGTTCATGACGGAGATCTATGAATATACATTGAAGGAAGTCAGGCCTCCCTTTTTTCGTTTTGTGGGATGGGTATGTGGATACAAGGGGCAGGAGGGGAAACGCTCATAGTTTGAAAGTTTTCCTACATCTTGTTTTATGGAGATCCTCAGTCATGGTTGTCCCAAAGGTGTTTTTTCAAGAGACAACTGGCCTTTCTGGTTTTTCTTTGAAGACATTTCACTTCTCCTCCAAGAAGCTTCTTCGGCTCTTCTCCAGGTTTCCTGCATCTTCTGCTTCTTCCGACATGGTTGAGAAAGCTTGTTCTTCACTGGGATGTTTTCCAAGGACTTATGACCCAAGAAAGACCTATACCTAAGTTGTTGTTCCTAGTCCTTTTCCTGAACCCACAGAAAAGCATCTTATCTCATCACCGTGGTTAGGCAACAAAGGGTTGGTGGTGGGAAAATGGAACACTTCAGTTGATGGTCTGCTTGATTGAAGGATAGCGAAAAGATTCTGTAAAAGGACTAGGTTATCATTCTAGCTTTTTCCCCTTTTCTACTGAAACCAAAAATGAAAGGTCAAATGACTGACTTCCATAACAACTGTGTGTCATTTTTGATGGCATACCAATTGGATCACAATGACACCATCATAAAGCTTCTACTCTATTCTACTCTACTCCACTCCACTCCATTCTACGGTTCTTCTCTTCTCTTCTCTTCTCTTCTCTTCTCTTCTCTTCTCTTCTCTTCTCTTCTCTTCTCTTCTCTTTTCTCTCTTCCAATAGAGAAAGAGAGAGAGAGAGGGAGAAAGGGAGAGAAAAGAAGAAGAAGAAGCTGTCCTGTCACTGTTTATGATGCAGGATGTCCGATCTGCTTGTTTTTGCACAAAAATTAAGCAACAGGTTTCCTTTGATTTGACAATGTCAATCAAATATTTCACCAGAACGTGCGTCAAGAATAAAACCGAGCCTGACTGTTGCCTGGTGGTGAGGATATAACCCAACTGCACTTCCCTTGGGATATCTTCCTGGATCACAGCTGCTTAGAAAGATCAGGCAGATGCTAAGATTGGTGGTTCTCCAAGAACATGTTAATTACCGTCTGCCAGAGCTCTGGAATGCATTCCTTTCCACAATGGGATCATGGCACAGATTAGTTTTGATCTGCAGACAATCACAGGTTCTGCACAACTTTGCAAATTTGGAAGAAAACAAAAGGAGAATCACTCCAGGGATTATGTGACCATAGAAGTGGAATGGAGACAAACATAGGAGTTATCCTTTCTTGAGGCCTTTGCAAATGTCTATTTGAAGGCATTCAGGTGGAAAAGAAAGCTCAGCAGGTATTGGGAACTGTTGAAAAATGTTCAATTCTTTCCAAGTAAACATAAATTTGAGAACGGTGGGAATGGTAAAGGGCTTCAGCCCTCTTTTCCCAGACTAGGCAAACTGTGTGAAAATAGAACAGAATGGAATGTCTTTATGGAGAGTCATCCAGGCCATGGTTGTCCCAAAGGTGCCTTTTCCTTGAAGAATTTTTGCTTCTCATCCAAGAAGCTTCTTCAGTTGGGAAGATGATAGAAGGAGAGGTTGACAAAAGAAGGACGGAGCTAAAAAAAACCAAGCCAGATTTGACCAGAGGGGGCAGAGAAGATCAGTCTAGAAAAAAGTCACCTCCTGTATCCCTCTGGAGAGGCCATTGGGTTGTGGCTCAGAAAGTTTCTGATGTTTCCATTCTAAGCCTTTCTTCCTTCCAGTTGCACGACCCCAAGTGGAAGGTAAGCAGCCTACTCTGTGCATCCCTCTGTGATGCAAACACACCTGGATGCTACTTGAAGAGAGAACTAGAAAGACACAGAAACTCAAGATGCTACTTCATTACCTAGAAGAAAAATATATTTTATTTATTTATTTTATTTGTCAAAAGCTTACAATATAACAGAAACAAGAATAAGCATAAGTTTAAGTACAAGAAATAGGGACTAATAATTGGGGCCAATAGGACAGGGACGGTAGGCACGATTGTGCGCTTATGCACACCCCTTACAGAAGGAATGGGGTGAGGTCAACAGAGGTTAGTTTGAGGCTAAAGGAGTGGGGGTTTGAGCAGGTGACAATAGAATCAGGTAGTGAGTTCCAGACATTGACCACTCTGTTGTTGAAATCATACTTCCTGCAATCGAGTTTGGAGTGGTTTACATTTAGTTTATATCTGTTGTGCGCTCTAGTGTTGTTGTTAAAGCTGAAATATTCATTAACTGGTAAGATTTGTAACATATGATTTTATGTACTATGCTTAAGTCTAATCTTAGTTGGCGTAGTTCAAGGTTGCCTAAGCCAAGAATCTCAAGTCTGGTGCTGTAGGGTATTCTGTTGTGAACAGAGGAATGTAGTACTCCTCTGGTAAAATTCTTCTGGGCTTGCTCAATTGTATTTATGTTAGATATACAGTGCGGATTCCAGACAGCAGAGCTGAATTCAAGTATTGGTCTAACAAAGGTTTTGAATACCCTAGTTAGCAAAACAATATTACCAGAGGAGAAGCTTCGTAAAAATAAATTTATAACTCTTAAAACCTTTTTGGCAATACTGTTGCAGTGAGCTTTGGCACTTAGATCATTCGATATGAGAACTCCAAGGTCCTTGGCAAAGTGAGGGTCATCAACAAGGTCATATCCAGCTAGACTGTATTTGGTATATATATATTACTAATGTGCAAATCTATGCCAATGGTTAGTAGAAGGAGTTGGGAAGGATTTAAGAAGCCTGATTTGGCAAGTTATGCTTAGAACTTAGAACATTCTTCCCCTTCTCCTTTTCTCCCTCTCCTTCTCCTTCTCCTCCCTTTTCTTCTCCTTCTTCCCTTTCCCTTTCCCTTTCCCTTTCCCTTCCCCCAATCCTCCTCCTTCTTCCATAGTACCAAATACTGTTTAACTAAAGCATTGTTTCACAGCTGTATGGCATAACGTGACTTGCATGAAGAAGGCAAGAGCTAAATTTGCTTTAGTTTGCTTTTTTAATGAAATATTTGCATGTGTGAATTCAGCCACAAATGTCTCTTTCTTTCCAGGAGAGCTGTGCCAATTTTAGAAATGAACACCAATTGTGCAAGGCTTCAAACTCTGAACAACATAAGAGAGGTGGGCAGCAGAGTACTTTTCCACTGAATCCAGATAATGTTTGATTCACTTCTACTGGAAGGTTGTAAATTTGGAGTGGGGGATGTTCCCGTACTCCAATAGTATTTTTACTCATGGTGGTCTGGCAGAAGCTGATATGATTCCTCAGAAGGCATGGAACTCAGCAGCAATCATCTTCACAAATTCTTCCTGAGAAATCAATATCTATGACATTTTTTTCCCCTTCCAATCTTAGCACAGACAATTTGTACTTGTAAGAGTAACAGAAGAGGAACATCCAGGGTCAGAAAATTTCATTCAATGAAATGGAAAAAGAAAGCCCTGTGATATTTTTTTCCAAAGACAAATTAAGTATTTGTGCTATCAACTCTGAGTTTTTGTGTTTGTCTGTCCTTCGTTATGCAATAATCTCTCCAGCAATCTACTGTATAATCTCTTTGATCTCCCACCTACATGTCAAGGCCAACTAAGGACACCATAAGGTGAAGACATTGTAAGAGATGACCATTGTTATCCTAGGAGACCAAAAAGCCAGAGACACTGCAGAGGACCAATCAAGGAGAATATTTGTAGCTCAGGGTTGAAGTGAGGAGTCCCTGTGCTCTCCAAATCTGGTTGTTTTCTTGCAGAAATTTCATGACCCAACTAGAGAACATGATCAGTGTTAGAAGGGAGTCGGTATGTGGAGGAGGAGGAGGATTGTGTGGTCCTTGATGGTCTCTGAGCTTGGTTGGGTTTTTTTGTTTTTTGTCTGAAGATGTTTTATTACCCAAACTAGGTAACATCATCAGCTCTGAACTGATGATGTTACCTAGTTTGGGTAATGAAACATCTGCAAGAAAATAACCAAGCTTAGAGAGCACCAAGGACTTCTCACCTTGGAGAGAGAGGGAGAGAGAACAATCAGAGCTCACCTACCTTCCTTCATGGATATTGGGAGGAAATTCTAAAGATAATGAACTAAAAAAACAAACAGCTTTTTTGCAGGCAAAATGTTCAGGAAACCCGATTCCAGGTTAAGATACAGAATTAAAATGCATACATGTTGTATTGATAACCAACTTCAATTTCCCTTTTATTCTATGGTTACAATAAAACTCTCTTCTTTCTATAAACGATACTATAGAACCCTGCACACCAGAACAACTAGACACAAGGACAGTTTTTCCCAAACACCATCACTCTGCTAAACAAATAATCCCCTCAACACTGCCCAACTATTTACAAAGTTGGCACTACTATTACTATTAATCTTCTCGTCGCTCCTTATCACCCATCCCACTTGTGACTGTATGACTGTAACTTTGTTGCTTGTATCCTTACGATTTATATTGACTGTTTCCTAGTATGATTTGATTGCTATTGTACTCTATGACTATTATTAAGTGTTGTACCTGATGATGCCTGAATCTTGATGAATGTATCTTTTCTTTTATGGACACTGAGAGAATTTGTACCAAGAAAAATTCCTTGTGTGTCCAATCACACTTGGCTAATAAAGAATTCTATCTATCTATCTATCTATCTATCTATCTATCTATCTATCTATCTATCTATCTATCTATCTATCTATCATCTATCCTGTCTAATCATCAAACATTTTTTTCTGCTTTGCATAAAAAGTCCATAAGCTGTTCCAGTTAAAAATAAACATCGTTTTTCTCTCTGATCAAGGAAGTTCATTTAACCATCTCAGCAAGTTCCATCATCTTCCCGCACCTTTCCTTCATTGGATGGTGTGAAAGCCTTCCATCTTTGTGTATACAATAACCTCATTGCACTTACTATATACAAAAACTGAAAGTCAATTTGATTATATTAGTATCTCTCACCATAGTGAAAATGTGTAGCTCACAGTTACTGGCTGAGGGAATTCTGGGAGCTGAACTCCACACATCTTCAAGTTGCCAAGCTTGAGATACCCTGATCTATATGATACCAGCCCCTCATCAGGATGAAGATGATTTTTTTCATTCTAAAATTGGCCCCTGGGTATGGACTGAAAGAAAAACACACACTATGTTCTGTAACCTTCTGGTAAACCTAATACATCATTATTTAAGTGCTGTTGAAGACACTTGTTGAGAAGCATGGAGTTCAACCTTGTTTTGGGCCCTTTTTGAGACGCGAAGATATCACAAGAAGAGATCTCTACTCGTTGTAGAATACCTTAGGCCACCAGACTTGAAATTCTAGACCTAGAAAACCTTGAATTACACCGTCTTCAGTCTGATCTAAGTTTGGTATATAAAATCATACATTGGAATGTCCTACCTGCAAATGAATACTTCAGCTTCAACCATAACAACACAAGAGCAAACAATAGATACAAACTCAAGGTTAATCGCACCAAACTTAATTGCAGGAATTACGACTTCAGCAACAGAGGGGTCAATGTCTGGAATACTCTACCTGACTCTGTGGTTTCTTCCCCAAACTCTAAAAACTTTAACCTTAGACTGTCTACTATTGACCTCACCCCTTTCCTAAGAGGTCTGTAGTGGGCGGGCATAAGCGCACCAACGTGCCTACCGTCCCTGTCCTATTGTTTCTTTTATTTTTCTTATATGTACCCATTTCATGTATTCATAACTATGTATATATTTATATCTATTATCTTGTAAGTGATTGACAAATCAAAATAAATAAAATAAATAAAACAAGTGCATGCAAAGATGAGCTGTCCATTCAGCACCATACTCTCCAGGGAAAAAAGGGGGAAAAGAGGAGGAACTGGCTTGTGTGTTTCTTTCAAGATGATTGCACAATAGCAGTTTCTCAGAAAACTGGTCTTCAAATATCTCTGTTGGTGTTTGTTCTGAAGACGATGCTGAGCTGCCAGGAGTATTCTATGGAGAAATGTGGAAAACAAGTCAAGGTGAAGAAGAGTCTCCATGCATGTGGACAGAAAGGGCCTGCAATCAATGGTTGACCATCTTCTTCCTTGGGGAATGAGTGAAGGATGAATCTTCCGTAATGTATTTATTTATATTCCACATTTATTATTTTTATAAACAGGTCAAGGTGATGAACCTTATCTAATACCCCTTCCTCCTCCTATTTTCCCTACAAAATACAACACTGTGAATTGGGTTGGGCTGAGAAAAAGGGACTGGCCCAAGGTAAACCCACATGCCTTCCGTGCGTAAGGCAGGAACTAGAACTCTCCATCTCCTGGCAATTGGTTTGTCATGCCTCAGGCAGGACTAGAGCTCCCAATCTCCTGGTTTCTAGCCTGGTGTTTTCATCACTAGAGACTGAAGTGGCTCACTTTAAGATGGGAAAGCTCAAAGGCAGACATCCCCCAACACAAAATCTTGGGGTTGAGGCTCAATGCCGCGGAGCATTGAGTTCCCTAGGCCTCTTGTGTTCTATTGCGTATCTTCAACCATCAAGAATCTCTATTGATTCTTATATAGTTGATATGGAGTTAACCTAAACAGAACCACCTGGCTCTTGAATCAGAGACTTTTGGGGGGAAATCTGCCTGGAAAATGTACTTTAGCCAGTTCCCCGGTGTCATAATATCTTACCTCATAAATGCAGCTGATTGTGTAATTTAAAACACTCCCGTTCTTTAAAGCTCATTATGTTTCTTCTTGAGAGTTTCTATCATGGTAACATTTCAAGAACAGATTCCATGCTCTGAAGAAGTCTCTTCTTTGTGACTCAGAGGACCTAAGGGAAGGTGGGAGATGTGTTGATTTTGCTTTGGGATGTAAGAAAATAGAAAATGATGGTATTCAGACTGGACAATTGATAGCAAATGGGAGTGCTTCCAGCTATGTCTTAGGTCCAAATTTTACTGACCAATACATGGAAGTGATTACCCCAAAGTCACATTCCTGTGTTTCCTTGGGAACTTTAGCATCAATCAATCTTCTAAATGAGGTCATCGGACCCTGGGAAGCTAGGCCAGTAAATCAGTGCTGGTTCTTGTGTACATCTTCCCGGAATACATGTTTCTTTGTGTGTAGTTTTTGAGCCAAGAGCTGCACTTCAAAATAAACCATTCTTCATCTGTATGACAAGGTTCTATTGGACTGTGGTCACTGCACATGAATGCATACCAAAATATTTTCCTCCCATATTTGCACTATATTATAGTATCCTAAGTAAAACAAGCAAATGATACATATCTATATATTCTATTTGGCAATTTAGTCCTTGATACCATAAGGGTTGGTTCGCTAAAACTTGGAAAAGGGATTTATCCTATTCTGCTGATCGGGAAATGCAGTTCAAAAGGCAATTTCTTTGAGCAATGAGGGCACCAACTCTTGGAAATTAGAAGCATGCAACACATTTTTTTTTTAATATTAAAGGAAGTTAGCAGTGAATGAAAGAAAATAAATAAGAAAAAAACGTTGATCTTCTTTGTTTACCTGGACTATTATTTCAATTAATAAAAGCGAATGTCATCATCATCAGAGAAGATGGTCCTGGGCTTTCTTTTGCCAGTTGGGTCTGCCATACTTGCTCTGATGTGGTTGTTTTAGGTCTCTTTTGATCCAATGGGATCCATTCTAAGACTGCCTTGGTCCATCAGTTCTTCTTGCTATGAGACCAGCCCATTTCCATTGCAATTCTTTCACTCTCTTGATGGCCTCGTATCCTTTCATTTGTCCTCTAATCCAGGGGTCTCCAACCTTGGCAACTTTAAGACTTGTGGACTTCAACTCTCAGCCAGCTTGTCTTGTGATGCTGAGCATGTATTTTTCCATGGCTCTTTTCACCCTTCATAGTTT